>NC_133617.1:681142080-681262080 GCF_048593235.1 Sminthopsis crassicaudata
AAACCCCCCTCCTTTTTTTTTTCCCCTGAGGCTGGGTTTAAGTGACTTGCCCAGGGTCACACAGGTAGGAAGTGTTAAGTGTCTGAGACCAGATTTGAATTTGGGTCCTCCTGAATTCAAGGCTGGTGCTCTATCCACTTCGTCACCTAGCTGCCCCCCAAAAAACCCTTTTTTAATTTAATATATTCAGAACTTTTTATTTTTTATTTGCATCTCTTCCCCTTCTCTCCTCTCTCTGTCTCTCTTCTTTCTGTCTCTTTTCTCTCTTTCTCTATCTCCATCTCTATCTATCTTCTTCTTTCTTGCCCCTCTCTTCTCTCTTTCTCTCTCTCTTCTCACAAATATGGTTATTTATGGATGTATGTGCATATATATATGCATATATATACATATATATATATTTTATATGTATATGCATATACATACATATATATGGATATGTGCATACAAATCTTAAGCAGTATCTTTTTTTTTTTTTTTTTTTTGTGCCAGACCTATGATTTTGTGTGTATAGGTAACTCCTTTCTAAGGAATTCCCTTTATCAATGAAGACACCTTTTCTGTAACTTAAAGTCGGAGAATTACTAGGTGTACTATGAAATTAGGCAAATTCTGAGGGAGGCACAGTTATTATGTGGTAGTTGGATTTTATTTACTATACCACTGTCTCTATTTTGTCACAAACTTTTGATAAATCATTTTGTGTAATGGAGTATTTTGAAATCTTTTTTTTTAAATTGCATTTTTTTAAACCTAAAAAAAATTGCATTAAAAACAAAACAAACAAACAACAACAAAAAAAAAAAAAACCTTGTCCTTTTTGGCCATAAATTACTCCCTTCCCACAGATCTGAGAGGGGATCCCTTGTTATCCTAATTTGCTTGTAGAATTACCCTTTGTGTTTAAATCATGAACCTATTTTGACCTTATTTTGGTATAGGATGTTAAATGTTGACTAATGCCGAGTTTCTGCTATACTATTTTCATGGATTTCTTTCTTAGTCACACCCAAGGATAGCCATGCAGTGGAGAGGCTAAAGGCATAACTTTTAACATTAACCCACAAGGAGGGATAATATCATAATGAAAGAATTCAGGTGACTACTCTAAAGTATTCTGTATAATCTACTCGTTATTCATAAAACTAATTAAGGATATGATAGACTGAGGATTGTAGTGTTAATTAAATGTTCCTTGTTTTTTTTTTTTTGTTTTTTTTGTTTTTTGTTTTTTGTTTTTTGTTTTGTTTTGTTTTGTTTTTGTTTGTTTGTTTTTGGGTAGGATATGCAACGAAATTAGGACAGTCAATAATTGACATCTAACATGATGTTCTTCAATTATTTGGCACTTTATGAGTGTTTGTCAAATTCAATTTAATTTAATAAGGAGTTGAATTGAAAGAATCAGTTTTGTAAGGCTGAGTTTGATGAATGAATCACAAGATCTTACAAAGGTAAAATTTATGGGTCAGATAGAAATAGTTTGTTTTTAGATCAGTAACAGCATATCCGTTTTAATATGAATTGTGTTAATCAAATACTTATAGTAAAGCAAACAACATTACATTTCTTAAACTCTACATGTTTTTAAAAAATAGGTATGGTAAATGAAATCAATTATTTCCCCTTCTTATTCGTGTGCAGAATAGAAAACTCACTCTTCCTCTAAAATTTTAGAAGCATATGAAATTATTCAAAGCAGAATGAAAATTATAATCAATTTTATCATGACCTTCTATTATATGAATCTTGATTTCTGTTTAAGGTATTTCATCAGTATTTGTTCTTTAAGTAATCAATGTGAACAAATTTTAGAAAAAATGATGTCATAAGTCCAATTTCATAGGTTATTCATCTAAGAAAAATCTAGAAGGTTTCCTATTTTGTGAGTTATAAGGATTTTCTTAATAACATTTACAATTTAAGGAACAAGATGAAAATGATATTGATGGAATAAAGGAAAAAATGTTATAAAGGGACAGTTAGACTTAGGAAGATGGGTTCATATGTTGCCCCTAAACCTTAGAAGGTATAAGTGGTTTTTAGACACTTCACATGACTTTGCAATGTCTCATTTTTCTCTTCTGCAAAATAGGGATCATGATCCTGGTAAAAGACACTCTGAAGAGCTATTGAAAGCCTCAAGGAAGATAATAATAATAAGATAAGCCTTAACTTCAGTCTTAAGGGCAGACTAACATTGCTGCCATATTGATCCTGTAGCTAGGGAAAGTTCTCATTGTAGCTGCTATAGTGAATTCACAGATAAATAATATTGTCAACTTGGTAGTGTGTCATAAAGCAGTTCCCAAAATATGCATATCATATATGCTTCAAAGCATTTGTGAGCTTTTCTATCTTTCACACACAAAAAATGCAGATGTAAAAAATGGGAGAAATATAAATAGCTCATGGGTAGTATGAGTAATGTAATAAAAATGGCAACTGCCTAAATTGATCTTCTTGTTCAGTGCCATACCAATTAAATTGCCAAAAATATTTTGTAGAACTAGAAAAAATAATAACAAAATTCATCTAGAAGAACAAAAAGTAAAAAAATATCAAGGGAATTAATGCAAAAAATGTAAAAGATGGTGGCCTAGCAGTACTAGACCTAAAAGTATTGTATAAAGCAGCAGTCATAAAAACCAAATGGTATTGGCTAAGAAGTAGAGTGATGGATCAGTAAAATAGATTAGATACACATGACAACAATCAATGCCTATAGTAATCTATTCAGTAAATCCCCAAATTCCAGCTTCTTGGATAAGAACTTACTATCTGACCAAAATTGCTGGGAAAACTGGAAAATAATATGTCAGAAACTTGGCATAGATCTGAATCTCATACTTCATATCAAAATAAAGTCTAAATGGGTACATGCTTTGGTCATCAAGGATGATACTAAGCAAATTAGGATAGTAAAGGATAATTTACCTATCAGATCTTTGGAGAAAGGAAGAATTTATGACCAAGGAAGAATTTGAGAACATGATGAAAAACAAAATGGATAACTTTGATTGCATTAAATTAAAAATTAAAAAAAAGTTTTTGCACAAAGAAAAGCAATTGAAAGAAGATTAAAAAGGAAGATCAAAGCGGGAAAAATCTTTACAGCCCGTATTTCTGATAAAAGTCTGCTTTCGGAAAATATATAAAGAACTGTGTCAAATTTTTAAGAATACAAGTCATTCCCCAATTTGTAAATAATCAAAGGATATGAACAGATAATTTTCGGATTATGACATTAGAGCTATCTATAGGCATAGGAAAAGGATGCTCTAAATCACTACTGATTAAAGAAATACACATTAAAACCCCTCTGAGGTACTACCTCACACCTCTCAGATTGGCTAACATGATAGGAAAAGATCATTATAAATGTTGGAGAGTATATGAAAAAAACTAGGACACTAATGCATTGTTGGTGAAGTTGTAAAATGCTCTAGCAATTCTGGAGAGCAATGTGGAACTATGCCCAAAGGGCTATAAAACTTTGTATATCCTTTGATCCAGCAAGCCCCCCACTGGGTCTATATCTCAAAGAAATCATAAAGGAGGAAAATGGATCCACATGTGCAAAAATGTTTGTAGCAGCTCTTTATTTAGTAGAAAAGAATTGGAAAAGGAGTAGATGGCCATCAATTGGGAAATGGCTGAACAAGCTATGGTATACAAAGATAATGGAATAGCATTGTTCTATAAAATAATGAGCAAGCTGATTTTAGAAAGACCTAGAATGATTTACATGAACTAATGCTGGGCAAAATTAGCAGAACCAGAAATATATTGTATACAATAACTGTAAGAATGTGCAATTATCAGCTATGAAAACTTGATTCTTCTCAGTGGTACAGTGATCTAAAACATTGCCAATAGACTTTGAACTAAAATGCCATATGCATCTGGAAAGAACAACTAGGCAAATCAAATGTAAGTCAACACATTCTATATTCACTCCTTTCTTATGTTTTTTTTTTTCCCTACCCCATGGTTTTTCCCTTTTGTTCTGATTTTTCTCACCATGATTCACAAAGCAATGCATATTAAATTTAAAAAAGATAAAGAGGGTGATTGCTCTTTCAAAAAAATAATCACCGGAAGGGGAAGGTAGGTGATGAAGTAGATAAAGTAGTGATGCAGTGCACTGGCTCTGAGTTCAAATGAAGTCTAAGACACTACCTGTGTGACACTCAACAAATCACTTAACAATAATTGTTTCCAAAAAAAAGAGTCATATGAAAAAAAATTCTTTAAATCACTACTTATAAAAGTGCAAATTAAAAAAACAAAAAAAAAAACCCTCTGAAATATCACCTCAAGTCTACCAGCTTGACTAAGGTGACACATAAGGGAAATACTTAAGCTGATGTGATAAAATTTTACTGTTGGTTACATTGCGAATTGATTCAAACATTCTAGAGAATCATTTGGATTTACCAAATGGTATAAAACTGTGCATACCATCATACACAGCAATATTATCCATATGTCTATGCTTCAAAGAGATCAAAGACAATGAGAAAAGACCCATTTGTACAATCATATTTATAGTAGCTCTTTTTGTGTTGGTAATGAATTGGAAATTGAGGGGATACCCATCTTTGGAAGTTGTTGTAATATGTGATTGTGTTAGAATAAAATTGTACTGTAAGAAGTTATGAGCAGAATATTTTCAGAAGAACTTGGAAAGATTTATATGAATTTCTGTAAAGTGAAATGACCAGAACCAGAAAAATTGTACGCAAAGTAACAGGAATATTGTAAGGGATGATCAACCATGAAAGACTTAACTGTTCTGATGAGTGATTTTAACAATTCCAAAGGGTTCTTGATAAAAAATGTTATCTATATTCAGAGAAAGAACTGATGAGTAGTGAATTGAGATTTAAGCATATTATTTTTAAATTTTTTATTGTTTTATTTTAACTGTGATTTCCTTTGAAACATGGCTAATATCAAAGAATGTTTTGCATAATCTTGTATATATGATTCAATCAAATTATTTGCTTTCTCAAGAAGTTGTGAGAGGAGGGAAAGAATTTGGAATTCAAAATTTTTTAAATGATATATTTTTACATGTATTTGGAAATGTAATGAAATAAAAATAATAAAAATAAAAAAGGAATTTGTGTGGTTTTTGAGGTCACAAACTGTTTTGACTTTTTTTTTTGTATTCCCAGTGGTGCATATAGACTCCAATATTCCAATGATCTTGTGGACTCATCAATATCTGTACTCTCTCCATTGATGCAGGTCACAACTTATTGTTGCCTGTCTTTTATTTTCCTGAGGTTATCAAGGGATTTATGATGTTTCCACAAGATAATTCAGGTTACCCTCTTCCTCCCATCCTATTTTGAGTTCAGTTTGTTGTTTATTTGCAGCAACAGTCCCAAATATGTGTACTGAAGAATGAATTCTATAATTTGTCTACCCAGTAACATAGCTGACTGTAAACAATATAAAATTTTCATTCATCAGCTTTGCTGTTTTTGTGTGGTTAGTTAGGCCAGACTCATTTGAATGATTGTTTTAATGGATTTCATTTAGGAAGTTTTGTAATGTTCATGCCTGATGTAATCAGAACAAAACCATTTGCATCCAGAAGCACACAGAGGCACTTTCCATATATGGGGAAACCTGCTTTAGTTTGGATTGAGTAGACCCTTCTTGTCACTTGTTATAATTAGTTGGATGATCACTGAATATATTTATTTCTATTGTTATACCTTTCAAGGATTATTAAGATTTTTGCAAATGTATTGAATACCTTATTTTAGGAAGAAAATATTTTGCTCTAAATCAAAAGCATTTTGCAGTCAACATATATTAAGAACAATGGAATTTTGTTTTCTCTGTACCAGTCAATTAAATGATTATACATTTTCATTCTCTTCTAATATGGTCATCAATGACATCATTGCATTCTGTGTAGATTATTCATATAATAATTAGAGTAGATCTGTAACCCAAAAAGATCATAAAAGAGGGAAAAGGACCCACATGTACAAAAATGTTTGTAGTAGCCCTTTTTCTAGAGGCAAGGAGCTGGAAATAGAGTAAGTGCCCATCAATTATGGAATGATAGAATAAGTTATGGTATATAAATATCAGGGACAATTATTGTTCTATAAGAAATGATGGGCAGGCTGATTTCAGAAAAAACAAGAAAGACTTACATGAACTAATCCTGAGTGAAGTGAGCAAAAAAAAAAAAAAAAAAAGGACAATGTTGTCATAGTAACAAGAAGATTATGTGATGATCAACTGAAATGGACTTGGTTCTTCTCAGCAATGCAAGGTGTAAACTAAGGAGTAAAGGTATAAACTCCTTTCAGAAGACTAATTCCAATAGCCTTGGTATTGAAAATGCCATCAACATTCAGAGAGGACTCTGGAGACTGGATATGGATCAAAGTATAGTATTTGAACCTTTTTTGGTGTGTTTGCTTGTTTTTTTTTGTTTTGTTTTGTTTTGTTTTTTTCTCATTATTTTTTTCCCTTTTTGGTTTGATTTTTCTTGCACAATATGACAAATATGAAAATATGTTCAAAAGAATTGAACATATTGAAACCGTATCAAATAATTTGTCTTTGGGAGAGGGAGAGGTAAAGGAAGGAGAAAGAAAATTTGAAACAAAAAATCTTACAAAAATCTATGTTGAAATCTATCTTTCCAAACATTGAGAAAATAAAATTTTATTGAAAATTTTAAAAGATTGCTGTAAAATTGTTTTACATATAATTATAAAAAATAAAATACCATTAAAATTAGAGTAAGAAAAGTTACAAGAGTCAGAATTATTGATATTCTTATACTAACCCTCTTTTTTGATGTTATATAAAATCTGAAATGATCTTCCTCCTTCTCCATTCATCCATAAGATATCTTGAAAATTTATTCTTCAAAGTTCTTAAGTGTTTTAAAGTTTTTTCACTTTTGCACACCTTATTTGTTTATATGTACATATATATATATAATATATATAAAATAACAATGATTTCTATTCTTCTTTTTATTCTGAATTATTTCCATCTCTTCATGGTGAATTTCTGAAACTTTGATATTAGAATCTATTTTTTTTTTTGCTGAGGCAGTTGGGTTAAATGACTTGTCCAGGGTCACACAGCTTAAGTGTATAAGAACAGATTTGAACTCATATCCTCCTGACTTGAGGACTGGTGCTCTAACGACTATGCCATATAGCTGTCTCTTGAAACTAGAATCCAAAGGGGAAGGAAGTCTCCTCTGTCCTGATTGTGAACAGTTTGTTACAACAGTATAAAACTTTAGAAATTTCCATCTGTTTATTGTCTTTCTTCTAATTTCATAATTTAAATCTCCCCACAATGATTTTTGCTAAATTGAGTCATCAAACTTTTAAGTTCATATGATGCATTTTGATATTTCTGAAAAATATTGCTCATAATTTTCATTCATCCTTCTCCATAATATTTTGTAAAAAAAACATTTATACTCTAAATTTGGCTGCCATATTTCTGTACTTTGAAAGAAGAAAAATGATTACATAATGATGTAGGTTTTTGGCTCTTCTCCTCAATACAGAAATGTTTACAGGTTAAATTTATTTTTTAAATAACAGCCTTTTATTTTCAAATTATATGCAAATTAGTTTTCAACATTTACCTTTGTAAAACTTTGTTTCAAATATTTTCTCCCTCTCTTCCCCAGACCTTTTACCCTAGACAGCAAATAATCTAACATATGTTAAATATGTGCAATTCTTTTGTACATATTTCTATAATTATCATACTGTACAAGAAAATAAAAGAAAATAAAAAATGAGAAAGAAAATAAAAAATAAACATGTATGTTTAACTTCCTTAAGAAATACTTATATTCTTCATTTATGCCCATAAGGTAAATAGGTGATGTATTGGATAAACACCGTGAAACTAGGAAGACTTAAGTTCATATCCTGACTTAGACACTTACTGGCTATGAGATTCTGAGTAAATCATTTAACCTTTGTCTCATGGGGATAATAATGAACACTTATCTCTTAGCATTGGGATGATAAAATGAACTAATATTTGGAAACATTGAAGTCATATGAACATAACATTTTTTTATTCATGTCCATTGAAAGGCACGTATAGCTCATTGAAATGGTCAGGTGTACTCATTTTTGTCATTTGCCTTTTTTCTCATTTTAATTCTTTATTGTTAACTTTATTTTTAGTCTTTGTAATGATAATTACATCTGATGCAGGGATCACTTCCATAGCAGCCAAACATTGTTTCCTACCTGCTAAAATAAAAATAATTTCATTTTGATTGATGTTTTGGAGTACATATATTAGGCCCTGTGCCTACCAACTTTCTTTTCTAGAAAGTATTCTTTATATATACTGTAGAACTATAGGTTCTGCATAATATACAATCTTTGCCACTCTTCTTACTCAGGGGTCATATCTTGTATTTTTTTCCTCTTTTGTCCCCTTGACCTACCTTTGCATTAAACTTGCCAAGCATCTAAGTACAGTAATATTAATTTACTTTTAATGATCTTCATAAATTTAATATAATTTATTTACTTCTTTAATGACTATGAACTATATTGATACAAACTATAATTATTTTAATTGTGGTATTTTTGTCATAATTTATTATGAGTAGTTTATACAAGGTTTTCAAATGTCCTATCAAATGATGTTTGTTTCACAAATGATATTCCTCACTTGCAAAATCAAAGGAATTTCATCAACTATTTTATCTATATTTTCCTTTCAAAGGAAAACCTAAGAGTAAGGCTTCTATTTAGCTTCAACTTTCTTTTCTGATTTTATTTTAGTTAAAGAACAATAGATAACAATCAGTTACTCCATATCTATTTGTATACCCATTTCTTGGTGATTGAGTAAGTTGTGATTCTTAGTATCTTGCATACTTTGAAAAGCAACTTAGAAATAAAAAATGTATTTGCATTTTTTTTCCATGGGCTGCTATAGTCAAAAAACCCATAACCAAAGTGGGCAGTATGCTCTTGATGAGTCTTACTGAATATAGCTAGTCCTTTGAAAACATAAATAATCTGTAGCCAGGATTCTACTTTTATTTTCTAGTGTACTTATTAACTCTGGGTTTTAGTTAAGTTATTTGACATCTCTGAGATAGAGCTTCTTGTTCTGTAAAAGAGGAAAACTGAAAGTATTGCTGACAAGGTAGGGTGGTTTCAAGGAAAACCCATTGTAGACCATAAAATACTATATAAATGAAAAGTATTATTGTAACATTCTGTCCTCCTCTGACCCTGACATATACCTGGTTATATGAGTGAACTTTGAATTCTTGTTAAGTTTTCATTGCCCATCCCTCCAATTTCCCTTAATACTTGAACCCAAGGTAGTGATTTACTAAATGTTATTTGATACTTTCTTTTATTTAAAGCTTAAAGACTAAATCATGAATTTAGTAGAGTCTGGCCCAATATGCCTTTATCTATATTTAGTTTTGTTTAATATACTTCATTCTGTGCTTAATTTAGATAATTTAGATAGTGTTTTCTAAGTTATTTTTTTTCATTTTTATGAAATGCTTATTATAGCACTATCAACATTGCATGTGTCATTTAAAGTTAAAATTTAAACGAAATATTTGGTTAGTTTAGATAATAACATTTTAAGAATCCCATGCAATTCTAATATTGTTTAGGAATAAACCAAGAAATGCCTTGAAGGAGAGATACAGTATTCTGAAGATGAAGAATTCAATTCTGTTTTTTTTAAATAAGTTCTCACATTTTTATTTTTATTTTTATAGGGATGAAATGATCCTATCTTCTTCTAGTGCTACGGACATTCTTATTGGTTACTGTCCCCAGAAAGATGCCTTGGATGAATTTCTTACTGGCTGGGAACATCTTCATTATTACTGCAGTCTGCGTGGAGTTCCCAAACAGGATATCCATAGAGTAAGCATCCTTTGAGAAAAAAACAGTTAATAAAGATATCATGGGCCTTCTTCAATTCACAAATGAATTTATTTTCTTGCTGAAACCATCTGCTAAAGATGAAAATTCACTATGCTAAAAATCAATAAAAATGCATGTCTGTGTTTGGCCACATACTCATACATATCTATGTACAATGATGAAATGTTGGGGGGTTATAGTGGTATATAATAATTTATTTATGGTATGGAAATCTTGGTTCTGACACATATTTACCTGTGTGATGTTAGGCAAGTCATTCCCCTTCCTAGACCTCAGTTTCCCTGATTACAAAATGAGGGATATTCAACAGATAATTTCTAGGTTTTCTTTTGGCTCTATTGTTCCATGATTCAGTTATGAAAGGCTGGAGTCTAGTTGAATACTAAAGACAAGGATGGGAATGGAGGTGAAATTGTTGATATAACATCCTGGTGTTTAGAGTGACAGCTTCTTGACTCTCTTCCTTTCTCTGTAGCCTCAGGGGAATGATGAAAGAGAAGTTTTTGGATTGCACATCATTCAATGTAAGAGACAGACACTATAAGTGGGCAGGAGTGAGAAGGAACTGCCCATCCCCGTATTTCTATCTGTTCACCAGTGCTCACTAGAGTAGAACAGAATAGACAGGCTTGATTGACTAGTCCAAAAAAAGTTTTAACAGGAAAGTCCTGGAATGACAGTTGTTTAAAACTCATTTTCTTCTCTTCTATCACTCCAGTGGTTGATGTCTCCTAGACTTCTGGGGAAGGCTCATTGTATAGAAGCATGATACATATGCAGATAATTCCCAATTAAAATATGGACAACTGAAACATTTTCAGCCACACAGGCATGAAACACCCCAAGACTCTTTTGCTTTTTGACCATGATAATGAATTCCTATGTTTTTATTTTTTTGGATGGAAGAGTTCAGGCTGAATTGCTTATTCACAGTAAAAACAAACAAACAAAACAAAAACAAAAACATTACCTTGAAATAAAAACAGGAAAGATTTGGTCCTTGGATAAAAACACCACAATTCTTATTGCTTACCATAATAAAGCAAGGACAACTGTTCATCCCCATACAGGCAATATTACCTCCCACTCTAAAAATCTGCTTAATATTCAGGGCTAATCTTCTGGAAAGTCTTTCATTAGGTGTTTATTATTGTCAGTCCCTCTCATTAGCTTTTGATTAAGGAAGTCAGATGTTCTGCAAACACAATGAACATGTCCTTTTGTTGTAAGAAAAATGTTTAGGAGATAATTGTTATTGCATTAAGCCTTGGTGATTATTTTCTGTCACCACTACTAAATGACAATTCTGGTAAATCACCTAATAGCACATCCTTATTGTATAATGCATCTAATAAATTTTTTTATTGAACAGTAACTAGAAACTAGCTTCATCCAGAGCTCATAAAATAACAAATTAATTTTTTTCAAGCATTATTCCTATCTATTCATGTTTTTTCATAAGTCATTAGATAGCAGGAATTAGTACTCTATAAAATAATATTAAATAAAATTAAAGTGATAAAATCATAGAATTTTAGAATTGCAAGAAACCTGAGAGATCAACTAATTCCATGTACTCATCTTACTGATGACTTAGATGAAGTTCAGCAGAAGCAAAATGGTACAATATTGATGAATCTATTGAAACTGTAGTATACATTTTAGTAGACTTGATTGGAATATTTGGATGCTGGTTTAGATTTAATGTAGAATCTATGGAGTGAAATAAAGTGAAATTAGTTTGGAGAGCAAGAGGTTGACTCCTTACTATGAAAGTTATTGCAATAATTCATACAAGGTCTGAACCAAGGTAGAGGCTATGAGAGTGGAAAGAAGTAGACAGATGTGAAGGATGCTGTAAAGACAGAAATCATTGGACTTGGCAGCTGCTTGGATATAATAAAATGGTAGAGGGAAGATTTTGGGATGATTTCATGGCTTTAAACTTGGGTTTCTGGAAGAATAGTAGTACCCTCAATAGGAATAAGGGAGTAGAAGAAAATTGGTCATTAAGTGAATGCAATGATGATAGGCCTTGAGGATAATAGGTAATCTTTGAGGGTGGTAGAGGATAAGGAGGTAGAATTATAAGAGAAAGATTGAGAAGAGAGCAGATGGTACTTCTTGAATGACATGTGGGGACTAATGAGAGTGAGAGGAGGCAACCTGAGAGCTGGAGAACTGGAGACAAGAAAAAGGTTTTTTCTGTTATTTTTCCGAAGTTTCTTCTATCTCAAAGATGCTTCACCTTGACCTCAAGCTATTTTCCTATAGGTTTCTTTCCTTATTTTGCCAGACTCAAAGAGAATATAAAATTTACAAATATATACACATACACATCTTCCTATCTCCACACATCTAGATCTAGATATGTTGGTGCTGCATATTCTTCACCTTTTTGGACATTCTGATTTACCACCAAGCACAATTCCTGGCACATAGGAAGCACTTATATTCTTGATTAATTGAATTGATGGGGCAGAAGTGAAGAAAAGGTACTCCTTACAACCACTTTGCTTAGGATCTCCTGAAAAGAGACATATGAAACTCAGAAAGCTATCCTGATATTTGCCATTTTTTTTCTCCTTCTTGACCATCTGGCCTGCTACTCTTTAATCAGTGCCTGGTCATTTCCTGAAACATTAATCTTGACAGTATGATATAACCAGGCTTTTTGTTTTTCACTGTCGACAGCAAAGCTTCTAGTGGGGTCTGGAAAATATACCTACTCAGACTGAAAATAATTCATCAACCAGAATGTGATTAGTAGTAGAGAATGGAAGGGTCATTTAGTGGACAAAGCTGTTCTCTGGAGTCTGATGAAACCCCCAAAATAATTGTACACATGTAATTGAAAAGAACACTCTCTTCCAGAAGTGTTTGATCTTGGAGGGCAGTCAGATGTATCATTATTTCACCTTTTCAGAATAGAGAAGGGTCCAAATTGGTTTATTTATAATGCTCATTGAAAATGTTTCTTAGACGATGTACTACTTGGCATGAATAACCACTTTACATTGGTTCCCATTAGATTTTTCTCCACCTATGGGTTTCAATTTTATTTGTAGATCAAGATAGTTTGTCCTGATTTTCATCTTTTCTTTCACTTTGAATGAGAAGCATATGGTAAATGAGAAGGGGGATCTGCACTGATTTAAAGGGTAAAAGGAAAACTGGGGGAAGAGAGAGAGAGAGAGAGAGAGAGAGAGAGAGAGAGAGAGAGAGAGAGAGAGAGAGAGAGAGAGAGAGAGAGAGAGGGAGGGAGAGAGAGAGAGAGAGAGGGAGGGAGAGGGAGGGAGGGGGGGAGGGAGGGAGGAGAGGGAGAGGGAGGGAGAGGGAGGGAGAGGGAGGGAGAGGGAGGGAGAGGGAGGGAGAGGGAGGGAGAGGGAGGGGAGAGGGAGGGAGAGGGAGGGAGAGGGAGGGAGAGGGAGGGAGAGGGAGGGAGAGGGAGGGAGAGGGAGGGAGAGGGGGAAGAAAAAAGAAAGGAAGGAAAAAAAGGATAAAAAAGAAGGCAGGAATAGAAAAGAAGGAAGAAAGAGAGAGAGGAAGAAAGAAAGGAAGAAAGAAAAGATGAAATTAGATCAGTTATTTAACTACAGAATTTTCCACTGATTATTTTGATCTAAAATATTTTCATATTCTGTGGAGCTTATTTAGACCAACTCAATGAAATAAAAAATTATTAGGCATTTAGAATGTTTAGGATATTGATATTGTGTTAGATATTGGAGATACAAAGATATAAATGGAATGATCATTATCATCAGGATGTCATTTCAATATATGTACAAAGTCAAATATAATAAAAATTAGAGTTTTTTGGCCAGGGGAATAATAGAGAATTACATATAAAATATTTCAGGAAAATTTGAGAAATTATCGAGCCCAATGTGTTGCTTCAATAAGTAGATGGCACAAGATTAAAAAGCACAGCAGAGAAGAAATAATTAATGAATGTCTTTATATTACCATGTCATATTCCTGGATAAGGAAAAATACAATGCCAAGAAAGGGGAGAAGGTGAGGCTTAAAAGAAGAGAAAGAGAAAATTGGCATACATTGAATATTGAACTAATTCACCAATTTAAAAGTTTACTTTTTGCATTTGTGTTGGTTTTCAGATAAAACATAAAATAGATAAAAATTGTCCTCCAGATTTTTTCTTTCCTTCCACTATTTCAAAGCCTTCGTAATTGATATGATAATAATTGATTAATTTAATAGTAGATTAATGCTAATGAGTAAATAGGATAAGGAAGAGATGTTGTTCCTTTCTTTGCCCCTACCTTTTTAACACATGCACAAAATGACTTTAAACGTGTTCTGTCTTTCCAGGTAATATTTATATATTCAAGAAGCAATATCTCCATCTTTATTTTCAAATCTTAAGTTTTGTATTTCATGATAGGGATCTCAGGCCAGGTAATGCATTATGGCAACAATATATTGAATTGATGGTGGAATTTTTTTTAAAAAGATAAATCTTTGTGGTACTTATCAAAGAATATCACAACGCTAAACTTGTGAGGAACATCCTTACATAACTTAATTGTAAGGCACATTCATGGTTTTGACTACATGTGAAGCTAGTACTGATTGCTAACCAAATTCACAGTGGCATTTCTGCAGGGATTTCAGCAAAGTATCACAACTGTTTAGGGGCATTCTGTTTATAATATGCTTCCTAGGAATTTCTTTGATAGTAAATATATAAATCAGCATAAACAGAGGTTAACATTATAGAGCTCTTGTATTCAATTTATATGAGATCAATAAATGTGTATTACATATTCCTTACTTCTTCCATTAAGGTATTTTTCCATTGATGTCTTAAAGTGTCAAAGTTTTCTTAGATTGTCAAAGGCTTTGACAAGAGAGCACAAATCTGGTAGGTTCTTCCAGCTATAGGCTCACATATAGATTTTTAATTTCCCCTGTCAGATGATAAACCTCATTAATTCTGGAGAAGATCATCCCTAAATTATCCAGAGAATAATGAAAATTTTAGTCCACAGTCACTTTGACTACTACAGAATGGAGAAACTGTATCTGAATTGGTGGAGCAACTACTCCCATTGACATGACCATGGATCTTTTACAGAATTGTAGAAGATCCTGTGGCACTATTTTCCATCAATTATTTCTATTCAATAGTGCTTTTACCACTGAATTTCTTGTTATTTTGCCTCTTATTATTACAACTACTGTGGTCTTCTTATGATAAGAATATCTAATAATCACAGGGTTCCCTTTCTTTCTGGCACATCACAATTGGGTGATATCCCTAAGCAGCAGCTTCTCAGGCAGAATGTTTTTCATTATCTGTGACAGAAAACCATAGAAAATGTTGCAAAATGGGATTTTTTGTTAAAGCTTCTTCAATTTGTTGGCTTTCTGAAAAGAGTGTTCTCAGAACTCTAAAGGAATCCAATACATCTATGCCTTATTCATGAGCAGAACATCAATTTTTAGTTACTTGATTGGCACCTTTCCTTAACTTGGGATTCTCTGAAAAAATCATTGAAAGATATTCTCCCTCATATGCTCAGTTGTTCCTGAAAATGGGGGAATATGACCAGCTACTTTCTGAAGATAATCATGGTTTATTTCCTTCTGAAATCTGTAATATTGCCTATGATTCACCTGTTTAATAATTTCTACTCATTTCTATCATTGGTATACTTGGTATAAACAATCATCACTAGGATACTTGTTTACATATTTAATTGTATAAATGAGGAGGAAGATAAAACATTTGATTCAGGTTTTTAAAATAAAGTTAGCTATTATTGATGAAATTAACAGATAAACTCTATACCAAGATTTAAAAGGGGAAAGAGAAGTAAGGGAATAAACATTTATTAAATTTATTATGTACCAGACATTGTGCTTTACAAATATTATGTCATTTGACCTTTACAATAACCCTGGGAGGTAGATGATTTATGATTTTTATTTTACAGTAGAAGGAATAGAAACAAAGAGCAGTGAAGTGACTTGAACAGGACAAAACAACTATTGAGATTCTACTTGGATTTTAAATCTGGTCTTTCTGATTTAGACACATTTTATCTGCTCTGCCACTTAACTATATTCTAAAGCAGAGGTTGGGAACCTTTTTACTGCCAAGGGTCATTTGGATATTTATAACATTATTCATGGGCCATACGAAATTATCAACTTACAGAACACAAACAGTAGGAGGTTATTGTATTATGAGCTTTCGGCTCATCATCACTTGCAGTTGTCTTAGCAAATGATTTTTGTGGGCCTTATAGGCCTTTAGGCCAGGTGTTCCCTATCTTCTCCTAAAGGAAGCTTCTTAAAAAAACAATAAAAAAGGATTCCATTTGGGAAAAGGGAAATGAGAAATAAATAGATTTTGAATAGCAGTATGGATCTGAAGGAAGGTTGGTTAAAAAAAAAAAAAACTAATCAAAAGGAGACTATTATCATTATAGGCAGTTATATGCATAATGTCATTTTCTTAAAAATTCCTCTGCTATCCTGGGGAGAAGTAGAAGTAAGGTCTCTGAGACAAGTTTGCTGCAGTAAAAGATAAGATTCTCTCAGCAGAGAGCTTGGAGGGCAATAACTCAACTGGAGAGCAAAAGGAGAAAGCCTTGTAAAGGTTTTTAACACTGGGATTACAAGTGACATGCTGAGCGCCTGTGGCCAAGCATCTGTATCTTTTGAAATTTTCAGAAGTATCATGATGAGAGAAAGCAAAAGTTCCTTGGGAACAAAAAGGGCAAGGTTTATATAATTACCTATTATAATCAGGTTTTAGTAAAGAAAGTATATGGTTCGATGATTTGCAAATTTTGATTTACATTCTCTCCTTTGTGGATTGTTTTTTATAGTAAATACTCAATATTATACCACTAGTAATAATCCGGAAGTGGGATTTAAACTCAGGGATTCTGATTTCAGAGTTGTTGTATGAGATGTTGTATTTAAGAATACTTTTCATAGAATAGCTTTAGAATCATAGTATAAATCCTAAGGAAGTTGTTGCTGTTCTTTTCTTTTTACTGATATAGTAAAGAGACTACAATGATCACAGTCTCTATTGGTTTGAGAAGGAAATAACACAAAATAAGTATAACTTTGTACTTGAAGTAGAAAGTAGCTGGTCTTATTTTCACATTTGAAGAAATATATGACTGTAGAGATTTGCATAGTTTTCCAGAAAATCCCAAATTGAATCTAAGGAACCAAAAATCAGCTAAACAAGTAAAAACCAGTTATTTGAGTTCTGCTCACTGATAAACAAGTTAACTTTGTCTCTGCTTTTCTTGCAGGCTCACTGGAGTAGGAATAATACTTAGAGAAAAATCCATGTGACTACTAATTTTATGCAGAAAACTAGGCTAGTTTAAATATAGTATATGTTGCAGCAGGAAAGGGCACAATAAGGTCCCTCTCTCTGCTTCATCATAGGGGAGTACACCAATAACAATTTAAAATAGCAACAGAATCATATAACCTAGTTATTTACTTCATTGAATCAACTTAATCATTTATTAAGTGCTTATCATATGCCAAGTCATATGTTAGATCTTTTCATGATTAAGAAGACAAAGGCAGTCCTTGGCCTAAAGTAGCTATATCAACACATAGCTAACATTACACATTACAAATCTATTCTACTCGGCCTTGATTCATGGCAAGAGTCACTGAAAAGTTTAGCATTTAGGTCATGTCCTTAACAATGTTTCCCATATTTTTTTTATTAAATTGTGAACAGATAACTAAGTTATATGAACATTAACCTATGACCACTGAAAATCAGTGAACAGTTTTTAAATGCAAATAAAACTTTCAATAATAAATCAGACACTCCTTTAATAATACATTAATCCAATTAATACAAATAATCCAAATAATAATCCAAATAATACAGCTAATCCAATTCCAATTGATCAATGATGGCAGAATCAGCTACACCCAGAAAAGGAACACTGGGAAATGAGTGTAAACTGTGAGCATTTTTTGTCTTTCTCCCCAGATTATTTTTAACTTCTGAATCCAATTCTTCTTTTGTAACAACAACAACAACTACAACATTCGGTTCTGCACATATATATTGTACCTAGGATATACTATAACATACTTAATGTGTATGGGAATGCCTACCATCTAGGTGAGAGGGTGGAGGACAGGAGGGGAAAAATTCGGAACAAAAGGGAGTACAAGGGATAATGTTATAAATAATTATCTATGCATATGTATTGTCAAAAATGTTATTATAAAATTAATAAAAAACAATAATACAGTAATGCAAATAATTATTAGTATATCCAATGATAATTAAATATATACTCCAAAACTATTCACATAAATAAAGATCATGGAATAATATTTATTCATCTAAATGAATGCTTACTGGAGGCAAGTAGGAGAAGGGAGAGAAGGGAGCAAGAAGATTTTAGGATCCTGGGCCATATCCTACCAAATAAAACTATGAGACTATCCTCTCTCCATCTCTTCCAGCAGGTCTGATTTTAGAGAAAGACTGCCCTATGTTAAGCCTAGTTAGTCCCAGGAACAAGTCTCTTTTCTGTCTACTTTCAGATCTAAAGGATGGAAAAGTAGATTCCGGAGAACTTTAATTTGTTACCTGTATGAGGATAATAGTAATTTATTAACTTCACAGTTTGTGTGAGATGATCAGACCAAAATAGTGAAAATATGGTGTAGATCTTAGTTGTTAGTGTTAATAATATACACAAGCTATCGAGACAGGCCACTCAAAGGAAGTATGAAGGTCGTGGCAAAATAGCAGGACACATTTCCACCACAGTATAAGCATGTAGCTCATTCCATGATAATGTTTAACACTAAGATATTGGAAGTAGGAAGAAGCATTAGATTTAATTTAAAGGATAGAGGTTAGTCTTAACCTAGTCAGGGTGCTCTCTGTACTCCTAGACACCAAAGTAGGCTTTTTAACTTTTATGAAATTCCTGATCTGTAACATAATCTTGTGGCATGATTGAGTTGGACTGTGATGATGCATAATAAAAATGTTAAATATCCTGCAAACAGAATCTTTGCATTAGTAGATTTTATATGCTTCATGGCTATTCAGGGGCATCCCTCCTCTTCTCCTCCTGCTTTCCCTCCGTCCCTTTCCCTTTCTCCCACCTTCCTTTTCTCTTTCCCTCCTTTCTCTCTCTGTCTGTCTCTGTCTCTTTCTTCCTATTTCCTCTCTAATTAGGAAAATTAATGGGAACTATGTATTTAATATCCAAATAGATTCATTTTCCAGAAGACAACTAGATGGTGTAATGGATTCCCTACTAGAGTTGATGTTAGGAAGAAACGGATTTGGCAGCTAGGTAATAACTTGAATAGTGTTGGGCCTGGAGCCAAAAAATCCGAACTCAAATCCAGCCTCATATTCTAGTTATGTGAACCTGAGCAAATCACTTAAACTCAGCCTTGATTTTCCCATCTGAAAAAAATGATATAAATCATACCTATTTCATATAGTTGTTATGATAATAAAATGAGATAATATTTTAAGTTTTTTTTTTTTTAGCAAACTTTGAAGTATGGTATAAATGCTATTATTATTAATTACATCACTCTCAGAGACATATTAGCTATTTGGTACTGAGTAAGTTAGTTAACCTCTTTAAATTCAAATTATCTCTTCTATAAAATAGTGTTAATAATAACTTCTTCCTCACAGGTTTGAAGTGAAGAACACTCATTCTATCCAGAAGTTTGTATTAAGCATGTATGGGATGCCAGACACTGTGCTGAGCATTGCTGACATAAGGAAATGCAAAAGGCAGTCCTTGCTATTAAGGAACCTACAATTTATAGGTGATCAAATGAAGGAATATATAAAGCACTTTGCCAACCTTAAAGTATTTTATAACTATTGGCTATTAGCATCCTCTTCTTGATCCCCCTCAGAAGAGGTCTCCTTAAAGATCTGCATGACTCCTAAACTGGGACTTGAAGCAAGAAAAGACTTTTGATATCTGGAGATGAGGAAACATTGTGTTCCTGGTGATGGAAACAGCATTTGTGAGTGTATGGAGAGAGAGTAGGATGAAATAGGGAATAGCTCATGGTCTTATTTCTACCAATTCTTGATTCTCTTTGATAACCATTAACATTGTTAATTTGCAAATGTTTTTGCTATTTGGAAATGAGTGACTTAAATTTTTAATTTAAAGTCATAATTTCATTAAATATTTATGAAGCACCTGCTATGTTCAAAGCATCTTTACTTTAGACAATAGACATATAAATACAAAAATGAAAAAGTCCTTGACCTCAATGAGCTTATATTTAATTAAAAATTTAGAAGTCATAATACCTTGTAATGTGGGAGCCACCTGCCAGGGGCTATTGGGGGTCTAACTCAAACCTATAGAATGGTTCTCTTCATGTGAGAGGATGATGATGATGATGATGATGATGATGATGATGATGATTGATGATGATAGGAGACTGAGAGTCAGTTGCTGTTCTCTGACCTCCCAACTGAGAGGCAATTGTGTTTTCTGACCTCTCTCCTCTTCCCTCTACCTCCAATTTATTTCCCAGTCCACAAGCAACACCTGTGTCAGTAAAGGCTGCTTTGCAATTCCTTCAGATATTATGATCCACAACTGTGGAGGCTCTTGGATAATTGACCTGCCCTTTCACTTAGGCATGGTCATTAACAATAATATATACTTTTTGATATGATTTATAATTTTATTTATTTTTAAACACATTGCTTTATGAATCAATACTTTTTAAATTTCATATAATCAAATTTGTATATTTTGTCTTTCAAAGTGCTATAGAGTTCTTTGGTCATAAATTCCTCCCTTCTCTAAAGACCTGATAGATAAATCATCCTTTATTCTCCTAATTTGTTTATGGTATCATCCTATGTGCCCAAATCATAGACTGAATTTGACTTTATTTTTGTATGGGGTGTGTGATATAGATCTGTTCTGAATTTCTTACATGTAATTTTGCAGTTTTCCCAGAAATTTTTGTCAAATAGTGGGTTCATATTCCAGAAGCTGGAGTTTGGGGGTTTATCAAATACTAGATTGCTATAGGCCTTGATTATTGTGTCATGTGTATCTAATCTATTCCACTGATCCACTCCTGTATTTCTTAGCCACTATCAAAGGGCTTTGATGATTGCTACTTTATATTATAGTTTTAGGTTTTGTACTTCTAAGCCACAATACTTTGTATTTACTTTATTAATTCCCTTGCTATTCTTGATTTTTTTGTTCTCCAGATCAATTTTGTTATTATTTTTCTAGTTGTATAAAGTAATGTTTTGGCAGTTTTATTGATATGACACTGAACAAATAGACCAATTTGGTCAGAATTATCATTTTTATTATGTTAGTTAACCTCAGCAATAAACAATTGATATTTTTTTCCAGTTGCTTATATCTGACTTTATTTTATGAGAAGTATTTTATAATTGCATTTATATAATTTTTGGGTTTGTCTTGACAGGTAGACCCCCAAGTATTTTATTTTGTCTATAGTATAGAAATTTCATTTTCTCTTTCTATCTTTTGCTTTGTCAGTAATATGTAAAAATGCTCATGATTTATGTGGGTTTATTTTATATCCTGCAACTTTGCTAAATCTGTGAATTATTCACAGTACATTTTCAGATGATTTCCTAGGATTCTCTAAACGTATCACCATATGATATCCAAAGAGTGATAGTTTTATTTCCTCATTATCTATTCTAATTCCTTTAATTTTTTTCTTATTGGTAAAGCCAACATTTCTAATACAATGTTGGATAATGGTGGTGATAGTGGGCATCTTTGTTGACCCCTGATCTTATTAGAAATGTGCTCAGCTTTTCTCCATTACAAATAATGCTTACGGAAGGTTTAGGAGGTAGATACTACTTATTATTTTATGGAAACCTTCCTCTTCCCCTATTCTTTCTATGTTTATAATAGAAGTGGGTGATGTATTTTGTCAAAAGCATTTCTGTATCTATTGAGATGATCATATTTTTTTTGTTTTTGTTATTGATATGGTTGATTATGGTAATAGTTTTTCTGATATTGAATTACCCCTGCATTACAGGCATAGATCCCGCTTGGTCACAGTGTATTATCCTGCTGATAAGTTGCTGTAATGTCTTTTTTAATATTTTATTTAAAACTTTTGCATAATATTCATTAAAGAGATTGTTTTGGCTCTTCTTGGCTTAGATATCAGTGCCATAATTGTGTCATAGAAGCATTTGGCAGTACTCCTTCTTTACCTAATTTTCTGAATAGTTTACATAGTATTGGAACTAATTGTTCTTTAAATGTCTGGAATAATTCGCTTGTGAATCATTCTGGCCTTGCAGATTTTTTCTTAGGGAGTTCATTAATATACAAGTCATAATATGCTAAACAAAAGAAGCTTACATAAGGTCTTTCCTTTAGGTTGCTGGAGAACTTGTTCATAGATTACATCTTGAGACTCATATTGAAAAACCAGTGAATACCTACAGTGGAGGAACCAAGAGAAAACTATCGACTGCTCTGGCTTTGGTGGGAAAACCTGAAATTCTCTTACTGGTAAGAAGTGTGAATATTACCAAATTGATGTTCTTGAAACATGACCCACAATGAAATTGTCCTTTTAACTTGCAATTCTTTGTTAAGTAGAAATGATACTAATTTTGCCTGGCTATGTTTACATAAATAAATGAATTTCAGTTTTTATCTATTTTACATATTTTCTTAGAACCAACACTGGCCAAAAGTGAACCCTTAAATTGGTGAATATGTTCAATATACAATGTATCACAGTTCCCTCTTTTTCCTATTTTAAGTCTCACATCCGTTTCTTTTTATTGCCATGGTGTTTTTCCTTAAGTAAGAGTACTACAATATAGACACTTATTAAATATTTGTTCACTCTCGTATTCTTTTTTCCTGATATATTCCTAGTTCATCTATTCATACATATTGTGCTAGAACTCTCACATTTCCCTGAAATAGTTTTCTGTTGCCCTCCATTAAAACCCAACTCTTATAAATACCCTTTTATTATATTTGAATAGAAACCTCTAAATCATGCATGCTAAGATCCAGTTGAGTTATTTATATATAATAAAAATGCTA
Source organism: Sminthopsis crassicaudata (assembly GCF_048593235.1). Classification (NCBI taxonomy): domain Eukaryota; kingdom Metazoa; phylum Chordata; class Mammalia; order Dasyuromorphia; family Dasyuridae; genus Sminthopsis; species Sminthopsis crassicaudata. The sequence continues at coordinate 681,165,161 of NC_133617.1, forward strand.
AATTTCCTTTCATCTTTTTTGTCCTAATGAGAAAATGCTGGATTTCTCTGTGACTTTTCTAAAGCATTAAGAACACTAACATGGCACAATGGAATTTAAAATGTTGTTAATCTGAAAACATTTTCTTTAGACAAGTGGATGTAACTAAATGACATAAGTTAGCTGGTACTTGTCATTTATTCATTATGATAACCAAATGTCAAATTTGATTGGTCTCAGCTTCCCAAATTAATTAAGGACAATAAAGATCACCATGATAATTTAATGCAAGGGAATATCCTTAGTGTTTTGTGATCCTATAATTATAAGCTTCCCTTGAACATGATAAATGAGAGAATGGGAGACTAGAGATTCTTTCTAAGAAGAAATAAAAAACCCTTTATCCAATTAAAAATTACTGTAGCTATAAATATACTCATAATGGCAGTTAAAAGAGTGGATAAATATAGTAGATAAATATATTTTAATGGATATCCTATAGTCTTAGTGCTAAAAAGAGACTTATTGGAACCCTGAGGTCCATTATTGTTATTTCAGTGTAGACATTCTTATTATTGGCTATGTTGTCAAATGTTATTGGGGATAAATGAAATAACTTTTAGAATTAGAAGAAACCTTAATACCCATTTAGTTCAGAAGCCTGCTCTCTTACTAATTTCCATTTTAACATAACCCATCATATTCAGACATATAGCTTGTATGGAAAACCCTTAATAAGGGGAAAGTCATTAGCAACCAAAATAGCATAATGCCTTAGCAATCTCCTCACAGATTGCAGTTGTTTTTAGGATCACAGTTTCAGTATAAATTTATAAACTTGTCAGCTATAACAAATCATTGAAGTGTGTCCATCTCTGGAGGGAGCAGAATATACAACTGGAATCACCTTGAGATCAAAACTTAGACCTATCCTTCCAAAAGTTTATGCAGAATGGAAGATGTTTTGTAGGGTTAGATGAGGACAATTGCTATGCCAATTTTCATGAAAAATAATAGAGTTAAAATATCTGAACTAGACCTAAAAGCTTGACTTAGTGATTTGGCAAAATTTGCTAATGCATTATTAAAATAATGGTTGTCTTGGGGAAAACAATATTTACACAGTGCAGCATGCATAGATGACTTGAGAACAAGTCATCAAAATAAAAAATAATAAGTCATGGTAGATTAATCTCCTTTTTCACAGAAGACTAGTCAATACTAGGGTTATTGCACATTTATTAAATGTATATATGGCATACTTTTGAGATTTACAAATGATGAAAAACCAGGATAGATAACTAACACATGAGATGGAAAATTGTATAAAGTTCTCAGTACATTCCTTAAATGTTATGTGATTATTGTTTATAAGGCATACTACTATTGATTTACCAGAAGATTAGAAATCTGTCTTTACTGATATTCTGCTTAATTTCTGCTATAAGGAAATATTCTGAGAATATATTTTTTTCAACTTTTAGGAAAATTTTCTACTTAAAAATCATTATCTCTAAATATTAGTATTTCTTTCAGTTGCCTTAATACTTAATACAAGTTTTTTTTAAAATAAAATACTTTTATGATTATATTTAGAATTAGTATTAGACACTAAAGCATTACTTTAAAGCTGTATCACAGTGATAGGAAAATAGCTGCATTTATTTTGCATAAAACCTTTAGTTATCAGACTTAATAATTCTATCAGCTAGTTTCTTTTTGATTGTTGTATGTGAGTTAAATCTTCAACAGGGGAAAATCTACATTTTAGAGCATGATTTTTTTTTTTGTAATTTGAAAATTCTATATTAGATCTAATTGTTATGATATCTCCAAAAGGCTTGATAAAATATAATGAGTTTTTTTTTAAATTTATAGGTAGGCATAAATTGCTGAAGGGAGTAGAGTTAATAGTAAATTCGTTTCCATATCATCATATGACTAACACCCAATTAAGTGATAAATTGGAGGATAAGTTGTGTGCTGTAATACCTTACTACAGGAAAATAAATAGACATTATAAACAGTGTAGTCTTAAATGAGTGCAAAGAATGAATTCACAAGTACAAAGTGGAGAGCTATGATTAAACAGTTTGAGTAGAAAATATCTGGGGATTCCTAGTAAACTACTACCCAAATAAATATGTGTTATTCCATTATTCTGTATGAGAAGAGGTAAAAGAACCTAGTGATGCTAAGGTAGCTGGAGAGAAGATGGGGGAACATAATAGTTTTCAAATATTTGAAAAAACTAAAGAATTAAATTGATTTTATTTGGTATAAGTTATAGAGGAGAACAATTAGACTTGGTAGGTGAAAATAATTTCCATAACAATTAGTTATAAAGTGGTTTGGATTGGGCTTCTTCCCACTAGAAATTTTCTAGCAATGGCAAAATGCTAAATTATTGGTTTATTAGAGGGGATCTTCAGTCACATATGAATCAAATTAACTGATTCTGAGATTTTTCTGGATTTTTAATTCTGAACTTCTTTCAATTAACATTTTTGGAAATGATATGAAATGGTTGTTTAATGAAATCTTTAGCTTTATATAATATACATAAGCTGCTTTTACTTAGCAGCTTCATACTCTTGAGGAGCTCCTACTTTAATGGAGAGACATTAAAACAACTATGTACAAATAAGATTTATACAGGATGAAGTGAAGAAAATCTAAGAGGAAAGGAACTCAAATTAAAGTGAACTAAGAAAGTATCTTACATAATGTATGAATTTTGGGTGAAACTCAAAGGAAGTCAATGGAATGAAGAAATAGAGATGGGGGACAAGCTAGCTAGTGAGAACACTAGAATTAAGACTAGAATCACTTCAAGAAACAAAAAGAAAAGGGAATTTCTAAATTAAAAATTATAAACAGCTTAGAAATACTTGTATAAATTTGTTTAAAAACAGTATAGCTTATATCACATATGTATTTTGTTTTATTTTTACATGTATATTAACTTTTAAAATTCACATTTCTCTATGAATCTTTTGGAGAGAGAAAATGAGAGCAAAAGGGAAAAAGCCATGGTAGAAGAAAACTAAAAAAGCAGAACAAAAGTGAACATAGCATGTGTTGATTTACATTCAATTCCATAATTCTCTTTCTGGATGCAAATTACATTTTCTATCCAAAGTTTATTGGCATTATCTTGAATCACTGAACTACTGAGAAAAATCAAGTATTCCATAGTTGATCATTGCATAATCATGCTGTTATCATGTACAATATCTTCCTGGTTCTGCTTATTCCACTCAGCATCACTGCATGTAACTATTTTTTAAATCAGCTTGTTCATTTAAAAAAAATAAAACAATATTATCCTATTAATTTTATATATCACAACTTATTCAGGTACTTCCCAATTGATGAGTATTTATTCATTTTCCAATTTTTTGCTACCACAAAAAGAGCTGATATAAACACTTTTGAAAATATGGGCTATTTTCCCTTCTTTATTATTTTCTTGGGATATAGACCCAGTAGTGGTACTGCCATGTCAAATGGCATAATATGCAGTTTTATACTCCTTTGGGCATAATTCCAAATTGCTCTGCAGAATGGCTGGATCATTTCACATCTCCACCAACAATCCGTTAGTGTCCCAATTTTCTCACATCCCCTCCAACATTTATCATTATCTTTTCCTAACATCTTAGCAAATCTGATAGGTGTGAGGTGATACCTCAGAATTGTCTTAATTTGTATTTCTCTAATCAATAGTAATTTGGAGTATTTTTTTCATATGACTATATATGGCTTTGATTTCATCATCTGAGAATAGTCTGTTTGTATGCTTTGACCATTTATCAATTGAAGAATGACGTGCATTCTTATAAATTTGACACAGTTCTTTATATATTTTAGAAATGAGATCTTTATCAGGAACACTGGCTATAAAATATTTTTCCCCAGCTTTTCACTCCCCATTCAATCTTATTTACTCTAAATGCCACCAGACAATTCCAACACATATCAGGGATCTGAGACAGGAATGGGGGCCAACTAGAAATTTTATTGTCTACTGATGCTTAGTGACAAATTCAGCATGAAATGAGAGGTATTTGTACTCAAGGTAAAAGCGAAGTGAGCAAATGAAAAAAAAATGTATCTGATAAGTTTTTGGTATCTAATATATATTATATCTAATATCTAATATTATATGTATATATATATACATATATATAAACAATTTGTGATATTTATATCTATATATTTTTTTTCTGTATCTATATCTATCTATATATAGAGAGATAATAGTAGACATTCCCAAGAGGTAAGTAGTCAAACCAGACACTTCTCAAATATTTTATAACCACATGAAAGAATGCTACAAATCCTTAAAATAGAGACATGCAAATCAAGTCGGTGTTGAAATTTCAGCTCATACACGAAATAACAAAAATGGCCATAGTAAAATCTTGGATGGATTGTGGAAAAATAAGCATTAAATCATTCTTGGTCATAGTATAATTGAAAAAACAGTTTGGAATCATACTAGAAAAGTAACTTAAAACATCTACACCTTTTGAGCCTGGGTCTCTATTTTTGTTGTGCTTTAGGGAATGAGGTTATAATTCCAGAGAAACCTGGGAATAGTTGAATGAACTGACAGAGTAAAATGAACAAAATCAAAACAATGTATACAATTCAAACAAATAAGACAAACAACTTTGAAAGAAAGAAATAGAATATCAGTGGGATAACTAATCATGCTTCTGGAGGTTGGTTAATATCCTGTTATAGGGATAGCATATACTAAGGAGATAAAGGATTCAGAATGCAAAAGAGATATATGGACATATAGACAAATATATACACATATACTTATATACACATACATATATATGTATATATATATATATATTCAACATAAAGAAATTCATTTTACCTAATTATTTGCATTTATAATGGGACTTTTGTTTTTCTTTTCAATGTCAGGGTATGAGCAAAAGAAGACTAAAAATATAATTTAAAAAATCATATTTTGTTAAAATAAACTTCCCAAAACAAGGCTAAGCATTTATTTTAAAGGGGAAAATAGATTTTTAAATATACATTAGCCTGAAAAATTTGAGGCAACAAAGATGACCATGAAACAACTTTTGAAGTGCAAAACTAATAAGGGAACAGAGCCAGACTAAGCTCAGACTAGGGTCATCAAGCCTTCAATACTTTAATCAATATATGTAGATATTTTACAACTGGGATTAGTTACTATCTCAGAGTAATTACTAAAGTGAGATTAAAAACAACAATAGTATTGCCTTGATTGACCACTGAATGACATGAACAATCTTGATGGAAGAATCGGGAAGAGAGAAGTAATTTAAATTGGGGCAACACTGTTAAATAATTAGAAAAAAAAACAAACACAAACAAAAGAGCCAAGTAAAAAGTATTTAGAGGAAAAGAGGAAATTAAGTCCACAGGAAAAAAAATTCTGTCTTTAAAGAGGAGAAGAACCAGGAGTCAATTTTTACTAAAAGTATAAATTTAATATATTTAATTATCAGAATGCAATTTAGTGTGTGTGTGTGTGTGTGTGTGTGTGTGTGTGTGTGTGTGTGTGTGTGTGTGTGTTTAGGGGACATGAAGATTGGATAATAATTAGTAATAAAAAATTAATAACAATGCATTTTTTCCAAAAAAGGAAATTGCTTTTAAAAAAGTATAATTAGTTCACCAATTATAACCCTGAATGTAAAACTCAACTTGATTGACTGTAGAATAGTAGCAAAAAATGTTTGTATATTTTAATTTATAGTACAGTGGTGGGCATTTTGGTATTGAAACTAGATACCTGAGTTGCAATCTCAGATAGATATTGGTTTTCCTCTAATTATCTGTGAGACCTTTCACAACTCATTTACTTTCTAGTGGACTTAATTTCCTTTTTATTAATGTAAGGAGGTTTTATTTTTGTAACTTGAAAAGTTTGTTCCATCTCTGATTTAATGATGGCACATTCCTATATACTGGAATCACAGTTCTGATTTCATAAAATCTGAATTCATACTTAGAACATTTTGTAATATTATTAAAGTAATTATTATATTCCTTAAAGGTACTACTAAGTAAATATTAAAATTAATTTTAGCAATTCATAAGTGAGATATTATGTCAAACAGATTCTTTTAAAAAAGGGAAGTTTTGATGCCAAAATTTGCTGAAAAGGGACATTAGCTATTGGAAAGAATAGTAAATGAAAAAAAATTTCCAATACCATATTAAGCTTTTATGGGTATTATGTCCTAGGTTATAAAGAAATAAATCCAGAAGGGCAGACATTTCCAATTCTACATCTGAATCATCATATCATAAAATAAATAAATATCAAATTCAAGACATAGTTTAAAAGTATGCAGCTTTATGCTTTTTTAAGAATACTTATAACTCACTTCATTGTCTTACCTTCGCTTGGCAAGCTTTCTCCATATCCTGTCAGACACTTTGTAGAATTCTCATCATCAAAAACTTAGATTCCAGCCCTGGTTTCCTTGCCCTTAGATGTGGATTCTTGCCTTTTCTTGTCAGGGTTCAGGCCTCCTCCAAATTGTTCATCAACAATTTCCTCCCCAAACTCACATTGTTATACTCCTCCCTCCAACATTCCAGAATTTTTTTTTTCTCCCAGAATTTTCTCCCCATGAGAGTTCCTTTAGAGCAATATAAATGCTTGCTTGCTTGTGTTTGAATGTCCTGCAATTAGTATATTGCCTAGAATATAGTAGGTTATTAATAAATATTTATTAGTTGATATCAGGATCTAACATTTAACAATGAAAGTACACTGGATTCCTCATTGATTATAATTACCATATTAATTTAACTATTCTCTCCTGTTGTTAAATTTCTTTTTGCAATTATAAATGATGTTGCTTTGAAAATCTTTGAACTTTGAACTAAGAGTAATTTTCTTCATTTTTATAATATGGGTCATGACATCATAAATGTAAAATACAATTTTTGAAAAATATTAGATTCCTAAAATAAAGTTATCGGATCAAAGTATATAGTTTTTAATTTTTTACTTTGTATTGAACATTTTCTTTCTCTTGCTTGAAATTCCCCATTATAAATAGCTGTGCCTTTTTAAAAGATCTCTGATAACTTGATTCTGATATTGTGAAAGTTATTTTTATTAGAGTAATATTTTCTTTTTATTAGTCATATAATCCAGAATTTTTTTTACCACAGTTATAGAATGTTAAACCATCAAAGTGATCTCATCTAATTTCCTCATAATTTTTGATAAGAAAACCAAAGGACAAAATAGTGGGTGATTTGTATAAGGCCTCCTAGGTAGGTAGTAAAGGAGGAGCAGGACTAGGATCTTATTACCCTATTCCTAAGGAAATAGCCTCTTCCCTGTACCTTAGTCTATATGGTTGGCCTTTCACAGTATCTACAGTCTTGTATTATTCTGTTTTGTTTTCCTTGAGGTGCCTCATAAATTCATATATTTTATCTATAGGATGAACCCAGCTCTGGAATGGATCCTGGTTCTAAGCGATACCTCTGGAAAACTATAATGAAAGAAGTTCAGGAAGGCTGTGCTGCAGTTCTTACCTCACATAGGTATATTGCTTTCATTAATAAGTTAAGAAATTTTAGCATAATAAAAATAGCTAACATTTCTGTTAGCAATAGCGACTCAAGAAAACTTTTATTGTTATTGTGGCTGCAACGAGTGTGCATAAATTGTGTCACATGCCTCAAGTTAATAAATGTGGTAATAAAATAATTAATAATAACAGTAACTTGAATTTGTATAATACTTTATAATTTACATGGGTTTTTTACATAATTTATTTTAATTGATCCTCACAACAACATGATGAGGTAAGTGCTCATTTTGTAGATATGCAAACTGAGGCTGAGAGAGGTTAAATGACATTCCCAGGATCACAAATAACATGTTTTCTGAAGCAGGATTCAAAATCAGGTATTCTATCCTCCAAGGATCCCACTATATCTACCACATTCCCTAGCTGTATCTAAAATCTAGGCAAATTCTAAGATACCAGTCTAAGCTGAGAGATAGTACCAATTGTATTTAAAATCAGTGCTGCTAAGTCATTTAACATATATTTATAAATCATTTACTGTATGTTGAGCACTGGGCTAAATACTGAGACCAAAAAGAAAATCAAAAACAGTTTATTCTCAAAGAGCTCACATTCCACTAGGATTGCAATATGCATACAACTAGTATATATAAATTATATGCAGAGTACACAGAAAGTAATCTCAAAAAGAAGAACTAGTAGTGTGGGTTGGAGGAACAGGAAAGACCTCTCGTAGATATGTAAGGTACAGAAGTAGGGTTTGAATTGAGTCTTGAAGGAAATCAGAGAAGGCAGATGGCAGAGGAAGGAAAATATTCTACATTTGGGAAACTAACCATGAAACAGAATAGAATGAGACTAAGAGGGTCTTGTGTGATGGATTAGGGGAATACTTATATTATTGGATTTTAGGAGTGTTTAGAAGTATGGAAGAAAAGTGTAAAAGACCAGGAAGATAGAAAGGGCCAAGGTATAAGGAGATTGATTCCAAATACAATGGGGAGCAACTGGCATTTGTTGAGTTGGGGGTTGTAATTTGTGACTTAGGAAATCGCACTGTGAGTTGAGTGGAGGATGAATTAGAGTATACAGATACATGGGGCAGAAAAAAACAAACAGAAGACTTTAGTAATAATTCAGATGTGTACGCCTTTGCTAGAATGGTGATGCTATATGAATGGTAAAAATAAGACATATAATAGAGATGTTAAGGTAGAAGAGACATGACTTGATGATAGTTACCTGATATGTACAATGTGAATGCTTCTGAATTTTATCTAAAGTATTTATCATAATGTGCAGTCATATATTCAGTGACTCTAGAAGAGGTCAACTCTATTTCTTCCATCTCTACTATGCCCTGACCCCTGTTCTCATATTTTAGGATAAGATTTTATCCACATTTTATTGTTCCCAACTTAACCTTTTTCCACTGTACCACGTTGTATGCTTAAATTCATATATTAGGATGAATTTTAAAGTCATGGTATGGACATTAACTTTCATAATTTCCATAATTTCTATCAACCCATTCTGTAACAAATTAACATAAATGAGGGGTGCTATGAAACAAGGGTAGTATGAACTAAGATTCTGTGAACTCCACAACGTTCATGTTTTGAAGCATCACAATTCATTCCCTCTAATGTAACACAATGGCAGCTAGGGGATAACTGCCAAACCTGGACAAAAGTGATCTGAGATACTAGCTGTGTGATCCTGGACAAGTCACTTATCTGGCTTACCTCAGTTTCCTCATCTGTAAAATGATTTGGAGAAAGGAAGGGCAAACCACTCCATTATTCTTGCCAAGAAAACCTGAAATCAGGTCATGCAGAATTGAACATGACTGAAAACAACTGAATAACTTTAGTAAGGCAAAGCTCAGTAAACTTTTTATCAACAGATGCCTGTTTAGCAATGAGTATCACTATCCTCTGTGTAGAAAAAACAAATCACCTCATCATTTATATGTACAGTCAAGTTCTACTCAGAAATTAGATGGTTGTCTAATCTGTATCCTCACCTTAGTATTTGAGAAGGAAAAGACAAAAATAATTCATAGAGAAGTAGGGAAAGAGGAAAGATTACAATTCAAGGACAGGTGCAGCCCTGAATCCTTTATATCGTTCTAGAAGTAGGTGAGTAGAATTCAAATCTCCTAAATACCTATACTGTTGTTTTTAGAGAATTTCCTCCTCAAACACATTTTCTACATCCTACATAAGGATGATTCTGAAATCAATTCATTTGCTGCCTTAGGTCTTGTAACATCAGGGGAAGAGTCAGGAAATATTTCTATCACTCATCAATGTTCCATAATATTTGAATTTCAACTATCCAATATTTTCCTATAGATTTAAATCTGTGTCATTTGACATTTGCTTTTTGTCACAATGTGCTGGTAGTATGCTTAAATATTATCAAGAAAATTTCTATATTCTACTCTTCTAGCCTGTTTTAAAGATCAATTAAAATACTTTGAACAAAGTCAACTTTCCTAAGTATATGGCCTAACTGCTTAATGCATTTTTGTCCTTATTTTCCCAGCATGGAGGAATGTGAAGCCCTTTGCACTCGACTGGCAATCATGGTCGATGGAAGTTTCAAGTGTCTAGGTTCTCCCCGGCATATTAAAAACAGGTATAATGCTTTTTGACAATTGAACCTACTGTTACCCAGTTCTGTCAGCTATTTCAAGGACTGATAGATTGGGTAAGGAAGCAGTGGTATTTCTGTTGTCCATTCTTTTTTTTTCCTGGCTGGGTTAAAATGCAAGAGTGAAAGAATTGTGTTTTTTCCCATGAAAGATTCTATTTAGTAACATGTCCCAAGAGGGCTATAGTCAGCATGGCTAGTTAGGAATGAAGAGGCAAAGCCCCATTGGCTTGGATTCAGAAAGCTCCACTGCTATCCAGTGCAGTGGTGCTTTTAAGCTCAGGTTCCATCACTTACCATATTAAATAGCAATAATGAGAAGTCACTGGAGTGTCTTCAGTGCTTAATTTCTTTTCTTTTCTTTTCTTTTTTTCTTTTGGGTGGGGAGCATAATGAAAACAAGAGGCGGCTAGGTGGCCTAGAGTGGATAGAGCTCTGAACCTAGAGTAAGGAACTGAATTAAAATCTGGCCTCAGACATTTAATAGCTGCATAACTAGAGAATCTTTTACCGTGGTTTGCCTCAGTTTCCTTATCTCAAAAATGAGTTGGAGAAGGAAATGGGAAATCACTCCAATATCTTTGCCAAGAAAACTCCAAATTACACAGAATCAGATACAACTAAAAAATTACTAAGTAAGGAAAAGAACAAAAAGGAAACTATTTTACTACCCTATAGCTTTACTTAGGTGCACACCAAAAGATCTCCATCCTGAATTCTAATCTCTGATATAGTTTTTGTTTAGGTTGATTCTATTCTATTGATGGCTTACTTTTGGGGTTACCTGTACTATCATGACCAGAAACTAATCAATCAACCAACAAGTATTTGCTAAATAGATATTATGTACTAGGTACCTGAGATTCCAGACATTGGGTCTGTGGAAAAAAAAATCTAAAGGATACTGGACTCAAGAAATTTATATTCTAGAGGGATATAATATGTACATGTAAATATATGTAGGCTACTGTTACAACAACATGTGAATTCATTAGTATAGGGAACTGTGAGATGATCAAACTCCCTCTATCATTTGACACTTACTTTGCAACTTATAAAGAATTACCTGTTGCACAGAGGGATTAAGTCACTTGGCCAGGGTCACACTGTCAGTATAGAGACATAATAAACCTGGTCTTCAGGTTGGATCTCTATCCACTAAGATTTTCTTCCTTATGTTTACACACATGTACGAGTATGTTCATGAACACATGCATAAACACACAAAGAACATGGAGATGGGAGATGGAATAAAATGTGTGAAGAGCATATACAACAACATCATGACCTTTTTTTTCCTCTCAAATGCTGCTTCTCTTCTATATTTTTACATTCTCTGTAAAAGTCACTCTTCTCTCGGTTATCAAGATCTTAAACACTGAAAGCAATTTGGATCTTTATTTTTTATCTTCCCCTCTCCCCCACAACAATCCATCCTTTGTCAAGTCTTATATCTTGTAATTGTGATATGTATTTCATATGTTTCGTCATTTGTAGTCCCCTGACACAATCTCTGACCAGACACCAATTTCTTCTAGTTTTCCAATATGGGGGGGATGTCAACACAAAGTGGAATGACTTCAGTTACTATGTGATCAGTAAAAGAAGCATGGGAAGCCTCTTGAACAAAGAAGCACAGAGGCAGTGAGCTCACAATCCCTATTTCATGCTTCATTTCTAGAATATAGGGGCAGTTTTCCTTGATGATCTCTTGAAGAATGTTATGCAGTCGCTTTATTTAGTAGACCAATAATTTTCAAATTGTCTCTTCTGGATCTATTTTCCAGGTAGGCTATTTTTCCAATAAGGTATATTATATTTCCTTCCATTTTTTCATTCTTGTTTGATTCTTGATGTCTCTTCGAGTCTTTGGCTCTATTTGTCTCATTCTAGTTTTTAATGTTTGATTTTCTTCAGTTAGCTTTTGTATCACTTTTTCCATTTTGATAGTTCTATTTTAGAGGGTGGTGTTTTTTAGTATTTTTTTTTAATTTGGCCTATTGTATTTATTAAGGAATCATCTTCCTTTTCCAAGCTATTTATTCTCCTTGAAAACTTCTCATTTATTTTCTCACTTTTTTCTTCTATCTCTCTTATTTGCCTTTTAAAATCTTTCATGAGCACTTCCAAGAAGCCTCTTCTTGAATGATAACAATTCATATCACTCTGAGATTTCCTCTGTGGACATTTTGTCCTCATCTGACTTGGTGTTTTGGTCTTTCCTGTCAAGATAGTAGCCTTTCTATGGTCAAGGTTCTTTTATGTTTCTTGCTCATTTTCTTTCCTTTTCTTTTGGTATTTCCGCTTTATTTATTTATTTATTTTATGGTTGAACTTTATTTCTGGGGGAGTACTATCTCAAGTTTCCTGTGCAGCTCTAAGCCTTAGCTTTGAGCATAGGGTCACTGTGTGTTTGTAAGGCATAGCTTTATCTGTATTTTCCAGGAAACTTCTTGGTTTTCTAGAATTTACTTTCTGAGATGGGACTGGACCATCTTAACTTGTTTGCTCCACTACTGAGCTAGTTCTGAGGATCTTAGTTTCTGCTCTGCTATGATTAAGACCCTCTCATTGGCTTTCTAAGACTCTTTTTGAGCTGGACTGAACACCCATTTCATCCCAGTGAGACTGACCTTTCTTGAAGTTTTTTCCAATCTACCTTGAGGTGGAGAGTAGTTTCATTCCATCATTCTCTATTCAGAAACTTGGGTTCATGTGGTTTTTGAGGGAAATTGGGAAAACTTCAGAAGCTTCCTGGCTTTACTCCAATGAACAATTTTGAAGTATATAACAGCTCACTTTTTCTTTGGGAAAATATTTAAAACACTCATTGAATTTTATATCACTCTATTACTTAGAGAATCCTAGAAAAACAACTAAAAAACCTACCGGAACAATTCACAGCTTCAATAAAGTTGCAGGGTATAAAATAAACCCATACAAACTTTCATCATTTCAATATATTACTGACATAGCCCTTCATTAAGTGGTAGAAAGAGAAATTCAATTTTAATAAATATAGACAAAATAAAATATTTGGGGGTATATCTGTCAAGACAAACCCAAGCACTATATGAACATAATTACTAAAACCTCAAACAAATGAAGTCAGATCTTAACAAATGGAAAAATACAATTTGCTGGTGGGTAGGTTCTGTCTAATTTGGTCTACATGCTCGATGCCATAACAATCAAACTGCCAAAAATGTATTGTAGAACTAGAAAAAAAATAATAAAATTCATCTGGAAGAACACAAGATCAAGATTATCAAGGGAATTCATGAAAAAAAAATAACAAGGATGGTGGCTTAGAAATTCCAAAAATTATAATATAAAACAACAGTCATCAAAACCATTTCTTACTGGCTAAAAAATAGTGGTAGATTAGTGGAATAGATTATATATACACACCATAATAATCAAGATCTATAGTAATTTTGTATTTGATAAACCTGAATAAAAATTTACTATGTAACAAAAACTTCTGGGAAAACTGGAAAATATGTCAAAAACTCAGCATGTATCTCTTGTCCTATACTAAAATAAGGTAAAAAAGCAGAAAGAATGATACCATAAAAAATTAGGAGTGCATTCACCTATCAACTCTTTGGAGAAGTGAGGAATTTATGCGCAAAGAAGAACTAGAGAACATTATGAAAGGCAAAATGGACAACTTTGATGACATTAAGTTAAAGTTTCTGCACAAACAAAACCAACAGAAACAAGATTAAAAGGGAAGTACAAAGCTGGGAAAAATCTTTACAGCCAATATTTCTGATAAAGGTCTCATTTCTAAAATATATAAAGAACTATGTGAAATTTAAAAGAATACAAATCAAGCTCCAATTGTTAAATGATTAAATGATATAAACAGACAATTTTCAGATGATGAAAATAAAATAATCCATAATCATATGAAAACATGCTCTAAATCACTATTGAATAATGAAATGCAAATCAAAACAACTCTGAGACACCACCTCACACCTCCCAGATTGTCTAATATTATAAGAAAAGATAATCATAAATGATGGAGCCAAGGGAAATCTGGGACACTAATGCATTGTTGGTGGAGTTGTGAAATGGTCCAGCTATTCTGGAGAGAATTCTACAATTATGATCAAGGGACTATCAAATTGTGCATGCTCTTTGACACAGTTTTGCCATTAATGGGTCTGTATCCCAAGGGACTCATAAAGAAGGGAAAAGGACTCACATGTGTAAAAATGTTTATAGCAGCTCTTTTTGTTGTAGCAAAGGTTTGGAAAATGAGTAGATGTCCATCAATTGGGTAGTGGCTGAATTATTGTTCTATAAAAATTATGAAAAAACTGTTTTAAAAAAAAGCCTGGACAGATTTACACAAACTGATGCTGAGCAAAACAAGAAGAACCAGGAACACATTGTACACAGTAACAGCAAGAATATGCAATGATCAAGTGTGAAAGACTTGGTTCTTTTCAGTGGCTCAGTGATGCAAAGCAATCCCAATATATTTTGGGCCTTGCCATCTGCATCCAGAAAAGGAACTATGGAGATTAAGTGTAAATCAACATGTTCTATGTTCACTTCTTTTTTCTGTTTTTTTTTTTTTTTTTTTTTTTTTTTTTTTTATCTCCCGTGCTTTTTCCTTTTTGCTCAGATTTTTTTTCTGCCAACATGATTCATAAAGCAATGTGTATTAAAAATAAATAAAATAAGTGGAAAAAAATCTAAAAACAAATATACTTGGAAATATTTCTATTATTATGTGCCTTTTTTTCCTGAAGGTAACTTACATTACCCATAAAATTTCTCCTATTTGCTCTTATTTGCAAACTATTTCCCTAAACATATTGTCAATGTATTTTGAATTCCATTGCTTGACAAAGGGTCAACATTCTCTGATTACTTTGTAAAAATTACAACAATAACAAAAAACGACTGGCATCAAATAATATAAAATTTTGCTAATTGTACTTTAACAAAAACTTCACAGAACTCATGGACAGAATTGAAAATTAGCGGGACCAGGAAATCGTTGTATATTTAAACAACAATAGTATAGGATGATCAATTCTGATGGATGTGGCCATTCTCAACAATGAGATGTACCAAATCAGTTTCAATAGAGCAGTAATGAACTGAACCAGCTACACCCAATGAAAGAACTCTGGGAGATGACTATGAACCACTACATAGAATTCCCAATCCCTCTAATTTTGTCTGCCTGCATTTTGGATTTACTTCATAAGCTAATTGTACACTATTTCAAAGTCCGATTCTTTTTGTACAGCAAAACAACTGTTTGGACATATATACATATATTGTATTTAATTTATACTCTAATATATTTAACATGTATTGGTCAACCTGCAATCTTGGGGGGGAGGGGAAAAATTAGAACAAAAGGTTTGTCAATTGTCAGTGTTGTAAAATTACCCATGCATATATCTGGTAAATAAAAACTATTAAAATATTTAACAACAACAACAACAAAAAAGAAAATTAGCATCATAATTTGGTAAGCATTGTCCAATGATGCATTTCCTCTGATTTGATCTATGCATCTTTGTTGAGTCTTCTATTTAGCTATGATGTTCATTAAAATCAGTATCAAAATAAAATACAGATGATGAAACTGAAAAAATAGGGTTAAGTGATTTTCCCAGAGTCACTTAAGTGTCTGAGACAGGTTTTAAATTTTGGTCCTCTTGACTCTAGGCCCACTACTCTATTCACTGCACTACTTATTCTCCCTATACTTGTCTTATTGCATTCATTTTAATGATTGCACTAGTTTGTTTTTAGTGGCTGTTTCATACTGTTGATTTACATTGAGTTAATCAATAAACATTTATTACATATCTATATACATATATAAAATCAACACGCATATATATTTGATTTCCCCATTAAGATGTTTGTATCTAGATATCCAGTTCACACACACATATATGCATATATGAATATATACACATGTAAATGTTTAATTATAAATATCCATGCTGGATATTTAAATATGAGATGATTTGAGAGAGACTACACTAGCAATTGGAGGGAATCTTGAAAGGCTTGATGTGCAAAGTAATATTTAATTTGTATCTCAAAAGGAAAGGAAAGATACTGTGAGGTTGAGAAGAAAGGATTGTATTTTAGGCATATAGGATACCCAGTGTGAAGACAAATCATAAAATGAATATCTTCTGTAAAGAATAAAAATAGGACTAGTTTGGCTAGATTGCTGAGTATAAGAGAATAAATACATATACAACAAGTTTGAAAAGATAGTTTGGGGCCAGTTCATAAAAAAAAAAAAAACTTTTAAATGCAAATGGAGAACTATATATTTTATCCTACTTCACTAAAAAATCCAAATTTTTGTCAGTCATTATCTTTTTCTTTTTTTCTCTTCCCTATATGGTATTTGCTTTGTTGATCATTTTGAACTAAAGTACAATAGCTTATTCATCATAATTAAGTGCTATCTTATAACTTAAACACTGGGTTATAGTGTTTAATTATGCAAAGATCATTTTGGCTCCTGACTTAGTTACCTATTTTGTTAGCTACTCCTTCCGTTTTTCTACTATCTGATTTGACAAACATGCTATGATATATCCAAAATATTAACAATTGAAAAAAATGTTTAAAACAATTTGAAGCCAAACACAGATCCTTGGGGCACTGTCCTGGAGACGGCCTTCCAAAATGACATCTGAAAATTAATGAGTAGGCTTTGGATCTAATCAGTCAGCCAATTTAGAATCCACCTAATTATAATAACATCTAAACCACATGTGTCTTTGATCAGTACAAGCACAACATGAAAGGCTTTGCCAAACACTTTGCTAAAATCAAAACATTTGCATCCCAAGCATGCCCCTGATCTAATAGTCTAGTAATCCCAACCAAAAAGAAAATAAGGTTGCTTTGGTATGATTCATTCTTGATGGAGTTCTACTGGCTCTTTGCTTCCTTTTCTAAGTTTTCACAAACTATCCAATGTTTTCTAGCATTTTCCTAGGAGTTAAAATTAAACTGACTGTTCTATAGCTTAGTAGTTGACTTTCTCCTTCTTTTAAAATTATTGGGATATTTGACAATCTGTATATTCTTATAAATATTTGGAGTTAGTGACATTGTACACAAAACCTTTTGCTTTTCTTTACTATCTGTGTAGGCTTAAGGAAGTTGCCTAATATCTCTGGGTGTCAGTTTCTTAAACTATGAAGTGCAGGTGATTGTAATAGATAATGCCTAAATTAATTCTAAGTTATAGGATCATATAATTTTAATTTCCTTTTCACTTGACCACACTGTATCTTTATGTCACAGAAAAAAATTAACCCTTTTATTACACATATCTGGTCACATCACTCCATTCTTCAGGCATTTTCAATTAATTTTATTTCATTGTAAATAAACTAGAAAATTTCAAACATGGCATTTGTAGCCTTCAACCTCTGGCTCTAAGCTATCTTTCAAGTTCTGTCATACTTCTGCTCATGCTAAGTTGTTTCTGCTACAAGTATGCCTCAAATGAAGCTTAAGGTGTATGCTGTTTCTTATACCCAAATGAACCTGCTATTTACTATTCTCTATGTAAAAATTAAATCTTTTTTGGTAGTCTATAGCTACTATGTAATATCTATTCTCAATCTTCCAGTTAGAAATAAGCTCTATAATCTTTCAATATGCAGAACATTTTATCTCTAGTATGAAGAGCATCAAAGAATATATATATTGCATATATATATATACATATAATACATACATGCATATCTAGGCTTTTTACATAAAATGGAATATATAAATGTAAACTAAGCAATTATTTATAATATAAATATACATATATATATATATATATATATTCATCTATATTTGTATCTATCTATCTATTTATCTATCTATATAGGACATGGTCTCTATGGGTAATGAACCAAAGTCCTATTAGAGGAAATTAATACAATAAATAATTCAATGCATAATAGTAGTCAAGCCAAATAATTTAGTATCAACAGATCCAGATGGTTGGTAAGAATAGTCAAAAAGTTTAAAACATTCATTAACACTTAGGATGAAATGGAAGTGGAAGGTTTGCGTAATGCTTTAAAGCCTCATAAAGGTTATACATACATTATCTCATCTGATCCTTACAACAATTCTGTGAAATACATGTTACAGATATTATAGGTCTCAAATTCATCAATGAGCTCTACCCCAAACATGTGAAGACTTCTACTGTTTGAATGAATAGATCTGTTCCTGTATCCATAAAGGTTGTTGAAACAGACTTTGTGGGGCACATGAAGTTTAGTGAGCTATAAAAGATGCCAAGGTCATCCACTACATCCCAGATCATTGCAAGTCATTTTTTTTCTTTTGTCTTGCCACTGGACTTTGATGACTCTGGAAAAGAGCAAAGTTAGTGATTTTGTATAGCTATGTCTCAATTAAATCCAATTTATGGCCAAGATATCACCACATGGTACTATTTGTCCTCTATGAAAAGGACAAAAATGAGTATCAGAAATTATCAATTATTATGTAAGAATTATAATTATCTCTGCTCATCTCTCCTTTATTAGTGGTGTTGTAAGTTTTAAGAAAATTTGTGTTTATTTCAATTTTAAAAAATTGCTCCAGAACAAAATTTTAAAATTTATTTTTTATATAAAACACTGGGACAGTTTTTATTCATATTCATGGGTCTAAAAAGTATTTGTTTAAAGAAACTGAAATTACTGACCAACCAATAAGTACTTATTAAGTGACCTCTATATTCTCAAAGATTTAATGTTTTAACAAATGAAATTATTTGAATATTTTTATATTTATTCTATATGTTTACATTTACATAAATGTAAACATATAGAATAAATATAAAAGTCTAAACATAGATAAATAGAAAGTATTTAAATGCAAGGTAGTCTGAGATGGAGAACACTAGGAAGAAAAGTTTCCTGAAGATGATTTTTTTACTAAATATTGAGGGAAGACAGAGATTATACGGAGTGAAACTGAGGAGTAAATGTTTGATAATATAGTGAAATGGAAATTGAAGTAAACTTTTGAGAAAAAAATAACAAAATTTGCTAGTTTCACTGAATAGAAGAGTGAAGAATGGGAAGAAATAAATAATGATCCTGAAAATATAGATTGGGGATAGGTAACAAAGTTCCTTAAAAACCTAATAGAAGGGTTTAGGTTATGTTCTAGAGACAGCAGTAAGCCACTTGTATTATTATTATTATTTTTTATAATTATAACATTTTCTTTGGCAGTATATATGCATAGGTAATTTTTTTTTTACAACATTATCCCTTGTACTTCCTTCTGTTCCGAGTTTTTCCCCTCCTTCCTTCTATCCCCTCCCCTGGATGGTGGACATTCCCATACATATTAAATATCTTATAGTATATCCTAGGTACAATATATATATATGCAGAACCGAATTTTGTTGTTATTGTTGTTGCAAAGGAAGAATTGTATTCACAAGGTAAAAATAATCTGGGAAGAGAAACAAAACAAAACAAAAAACAAACAAACAAAAAAAACCAATGCTCACAGTTTACACTCATTCCCCAGTGTTCCTTTTCTGAATGTAGCTGATTCTGTCCATCATTGATCAATTGGAATTGGATTAGCTCTTCTTTATGTTGAAGATATCCACTTCCATTAGAATAGATCCTCATACAGTATCATTGTTGAAGTGTATAATGATCCCCTAGTTCTGCTCGTTTCACTAAGCATCAGTTGATGTAAGTCTCTCCAAGCCTCTCTGTATTCCTCCTGTTGGTCATTTCTTACAGAGCAATAATATTCCATAACCTTCATATACCATAATTTACCCAACCATTCTCCAATTGATGGGCACCCATTCATTTTCCAGCTTCTAGCCACTATGAAAAGGGCTGCCACAAACATTTTGGCACATACAGGACCCTTTCTCTTCTTTAGTATTTCCTTGGGATATAAGCTCAGTAGTAGCACTGCTGGGTCAAAGGGTATGCACATTTTGATAACTTTTTGGGTATAATTCCAGATTGCTCTCCAGAATGGTTGGATTCTTTCATAACTCCACCAACAATGCATCAGTGTCCCAGTCTTTCCACAGCCCAAGCCACTTGTATTTATTGAGATTGGGAATAATATGATGAAATTTATGGTTAAGAAAAATCACATTACTAGTAAGGTGGAGATAGACTGAAAGGAGAAGAGACCTTCGTCAGGAAGATCAATTAGGATCTGTTTCCACTATCCAGATGAATGGTGAAGAAGATCTGAAATAAAGGAATCAGCTAGAAGCAATTTTGTGCAGGTAAAAACAAGATTTACAACTAATTGGTTATATGGAAGAGAATGTAAGAAATTGAGGATAAAGCCAAATCTATGAATCTGGGAGATCTGAAGAATATTGATGCCTTTTCCAGAAATAGACAGATGAAGAAAAGTTGGTTTGAAGAGAAAGATAACTTTTATTTGAGACTTGTTGAAGTTGTTATATCTTTGATGCATCCAGTATGAAATATCTTATTGGCAACTGGTGATGTTAGACTGGATATATAAATCTTTTAGTTATTTGCATGGAGAAGATAATTAAATATCTAATATGGACTTACTAAGAGAGAATGTAAACAGAATAAAAGAAGGTCCATGAAAAAAAAAAAAAAGCTTTGGGAAACAATGATTGTTAGGATATATAGCATAGAGAAGAAAAGTGAGAGAATAAGCATTTGTATAGTGCACACTGTGCCAAATACTATGCTAGGTGTTTTACAAATATTTCATTTGATTCTGAGAATAATCCTTAGAGATTGGTACTACTATCATCTCTATTATATAACGGAGTGAGGGTTAAGTGACTTGAATACTAGCTAAAGTTGTTCTGGGCACTGTGCTATGTGCTTTACAAATTTTTATCTCATTTGATTCTCACAACAAACCTGAGAGGTTGGTGCTATTATTACCCCTTCCATTTTACACATATGGAAACTGAGGCAAGTAGAAATTAAATTAATTTCCCAGATTTATACAGAAAGTCTCTGAGGACAGAGCTGAAGTCAGATCTTTGTAATGCAGGCTCTCACCCCTGTATTATGTAGCTGTTTCAAGTAGGAAGGTGGAAGAATTCTTTAACTTAGCTCCCTTCACTGCTTAAATTCTATTCAATCTTTGATCTTTGAGAAAGAAGTCTCAGCTCTACTATTTGTGTAATTTCAAATAAAGGTCATACATTAGTAAATGTGAGTCAAAGAGGCATACTAAAGAAAAGAAAGCTTTTGTATTAACATATATGTTAGTAGTCTTCTACGGAGCAATATTTCCTCAGAAAGATGAGTACTAATAATTAACTGCCTCATTAAACTTGATGGAATGAAATTCTAAAATAATAATCCTGACAGATCTTTCTGTCATTACATTATAGCAAGCAAAGTAACTTACTACATCTTTATACTATCATTAAAAATAGTAAGGTTGTATTCAAGAGGAGAAAGGAATATCTATTTTATCTAGACATCTTTTGTTGATGTCAAGATTCATTTAATCTGAGAGAGTATTTCCATGTTACCCTAATAGATAAGCAGAAGCACAAGGTTAAAGCAAACAACATCATTGATTGAGAAGAAATGAAGGAAAGGGTAGAAAGAAGAAGGGAAAGAAAGAAAGAAGGAAGGAAAAACTGAAAGTGGGAAGAATGAAATATGGAGGGAAGAAAGTAACATATTCTATTACCCTTGTGGATATTATACTTTAGTGTTTTCACACAGAA
Organism: Sminthopsis crassicaudata; assembly: GCF_048593235.1. Lineage (NCBI taxonomy): Eukaryota > Metazoa > Chordata > Mammalia > Dasyuromorphia > Dasyuridae > Sminthopsis > Sminthopsis crassicaudata. The sequence continues at coordinate 681,187,130 of NC_133617.1, forward strand.
GATGTATAGATTTTTAAAATGTGATACTTTAGCTAGAAACTGGACGATGAATGGATGCCCATCAATTGGAGAATGGTTGGGTAAATTATGGCATATGAAGGTTATGGAATATTATTGCTCTGTAAGAAATGACCAGCAGGACGAATACAGAGAGGCCTGGAGAGACTTACATCAACTGATGCTGAGTGAAATGAGCACAACTAGGAGATCACCGTACACTTCAATGCTGTATGAGGATGTATTCTGATGGAAGTGGATATCTTCAACATAAAGAAGATCCAACTCACTTCCAGTTGATCAATGATGGACAGAAATAACTACACCCAGAGAAGGAATACTGGGAAGTGAATGTAAATTGTTAGCACTACTGTCTATCTACCCAGATTACTTAAACCTTCGGAATCTAATACTTAATGTGCAACAAGAAAATGGTATTTACACACATGTATTGTATCTAGGTTATATTGTAACATATGTAGAATGTATGGGATTGCCTGTCATCAAGGAGAGGGAGTAGAGGGAGGGAGGGGATAATTTGGAAAAAATGAATACAAGGGATAATATTATAAAAAAATTACTCATGCATATATACTGTGAAAAAATTATAAATAATAAAAAAAATGTGATACTTTGAAATTAAGTGAAAGAGTGTTATCTAAAGAAGGGAATCAAAAAAATTCTTATAGGGAATGCTATGTAAGCTAAGCCTTGAAGGAAGCTAGATATTTTTAATGTAGGTTATGAGTAGAGCATGCTTGTTAGGCTTGGGCAACAAGATGCCCAAAGGCATTGATATTGGAATAGATTGTTGATTTTGGAAAACAGAAAGTAAGACAGTTTGTCAGGAACATAAAGTACCTATAGGTAGTAATGTGCATTAATCCTAGAAAAGTAGTATGGATCCACATTAGGAAAATTTATTTTTGTAAAACTGAGGAATTTGTGCTTTATCATGGGTCAAGGGGGAGCCAATGAAGACTGTGAAAAAAAAAACCATTCAGATTAATGTTTTAAGAAGATTATTTTTGACATTTTTGTGATTAAAGAGGAGAGAGCCTAGGAACTGGGATTCTAATTAGGAAATTAGTAGTCTAGACAGGAGGCTAGGAGAGTGATCCACTGGCCATGGGATTAGAAAGCAATAGAAATGATTTGTATGTAGAATCAATAAGATTTAGTAGCTGTTGGGATATAAAATATGATAGACAAGAGAAAAAGAGGATTTCACAGTTACCGATCTTAGTAACTGGAATTATAGTGATAGCTTCAACAAGATAAGTAAAGTTTGAAAGAAAAGCAGAGTTGTTACAGACAAGCAAAGAAAAAGGCTACTTTCTGTATATGTTGAACTTGAAATGTCCATTAATCATCCCTGGAAAAATACCTAATAGAAAGGTTGCTGTTCTTTAGTAATTTTTCATTTGTATCTGACTCTTGCTGATCCATTTGGAGTTTTCTTGGCAAAGATACTGACATGGTTTGTCATTTCCTTCTCTAGCTTATTTTACAGTTAAGGAAACTGAGGCAAAGAAGGTTAAGTGAATTTCCCAGGATCACACAGTTTATAACTTCTGATGATGGATTTGAAATCAAGAAGAATCTTTCTGGGAGTCTATCTGGGAATCTGGCCAGTGGCATCATTTATCTGTTCTAATAAGAAAATACTGCTCTTTTAAAATAAAATTTATTGAAATTTTCTATCTCTAACAAAATCAGAGTTGTCTGAAATATTCCATCTCCTCCAAGATAATTATGTCATGTTACAAATAATATTTTTAGAGAAGAAAAAATTAATACCACTGATCAACACATTGAGAATAATCAAAACATTGTGCAATGTGTTGGATCTTCCAGGTCCCAAAATGGTGTGGGTTGAGGGTATCCTTTTATATCCCTTCATCTGAGTCCTTCTGATAAGGCAAGATAAGGTACCAGAAACTGAGTTCCCTTTTTGAGCTAAACTACCATGCATTCAAACTCTACTGCAAAAATGTCAATTCTGATAGACTGGTCATATTGTTTGAACTCAAAAGTACACTTGTGTAAAATAATATTTTATGCAGAACTTACACAAGGCAGATACTCATATGGAGGTCAGAGGAACAGTTACTGTCTATGAAGAACTTTGGAAATTGAGTGTGAGATTTGGGAGACATTAGCACAAGATCATGCCATGCCCAGGCATCAAAGAAGGCACTGTGCTCTGTAAACAAAGAATTTCAGTAACTCAAAAGGGCAAATTTAGAAATATCTTCCTCCATCATGATATAATTTTGGTCCTTTTCAAATAAACAGCTTTATCTGTAAGATTTTATTATATTTACCTTTAATGGTGGGTAGTCTTCTTCTATTTACATTGCGGTTATTGTGTATATTATTTTCTTTACTCTGCTGACTTTACTTTGCATCAATTAATATAGATCTTTTTATGCTTTTCTGTATTCATGTCAATAATTTTTTACAGAACAATAATCTTCCATCACAGTCATGTATCACAGTGACTTGCAAATAAGAAGATAAGTATAGGTTGCTTTCTGGGCCAATGGAAAAATATCCATATTGATGTGATCATGTATCTATTGGAGTGCCACTTTTGCTAAATCATATTACTGTTTCTGCTACTGCTCCATGCTCATGTTCATGTACTGGACAATTCGTAAATCTCATTTCTCACAATAACGCTAGGAGGTAAATTGTATAAGTGGCTTTCCTACTCTGTAGGTGGGGAAATAGAACCAGGAAGGTGATGTGCAAGTTCACAGAAAGTAATTGAGAAAGATGAAAACTGGAATCAACACGTGACTGCAAATCTATTTTCTCTGGCTGTTGTTCATACCTGGAATTTTCTCCCTAATCATCTTTATACAAGGCCTCTCTAGTTTCTTTTTAAGTCTGAATTAAAATCCTATCTTTTACAGGATCCTTTATATAAGACCTTTCTCATTTTTCTTGATTCTCAGCTAATTATTTCCTATTTGTCTTATATATATATGTATATTACCTATATATCTTGTATGAATATGTACATGCAAATATACACAATATTATATATTAAATATATTATATTAATATGTACATATCTATTAATGTATAAATTTTAAAAAATATACATATAACATATATATGTATGTGTATGTGTTCTCTTCTCAATTATATTGTAAGGTACTTGAGGAGAAAGGCTGTTTTTTGACTCAATGATTATCTCGTAGTAGACACTTTATAAATGTTCATCCATTATTTGATAGCTGACATCTATGAAACAATAAATGTGGTCAATGACATGTATGTGGTTTCAATATCCCTAGTAAGGAAACTCTGTCCACTGATGCAGACTTGCACTTCTTCTACAATTTATAATCACAGAAAATTGCCTGAAATCATTTCAAAATTAAATGATTTTCCACATAATTAGTATGCATCACTCTTGAACCCAGGTTGTTATTAAAGGCAAACTCTATATAACATTTCTGTCTCTGTGAATGATAAGAAATAATTTAAAAATAATACTGTTAGGTTTACAAAGCATTTTCTCTTTTGTCTCAAAACACTAGTCAGAGGAAGATAGGAAGTATAAATGGATAGACCCTAGCTTAATGTACATTGAAGACACAGCTCTGTGATTCTGGGTAAGTCACCTACCCTCTCTGTGGTTCCATTTTCTCAAGGTAAAGGGAGACAGCCTGATTTGATGGCCTCATCTCAGGTCTCTCCTATTAAATCATCTGAGGTAGGCAGTTGCCAAACTACTCCTTCTAAATAATGTACCTTATCATTTCCATCCTCAAAAACTTCCATCTCTACTGCCTCTGGAATAAAATGCAAATTTATATTTGGCATTCAAAGCCCTTCCCAATCTGACTGGAGTTTCCCTTTCTAGACTGAGTTCACACAACTCTTATTTTATATAATCTACCTTCCATAGTCATTGAACTATTTTATACACCCCCAAAATTCATTAACTAAGCCATTCCCTTCCACCAGCTATTCCCAATATTTGGAATTGCCCTCTTCCTCACCTTTTTTCTTTAAAAAAAAAAAAAGAACCCAGGAGTCTCTTCCTTTCTCAATGATCTAAGATTTTCCTGATTATCTATTTTTAGTGTTCTCTGTATACTGAAAGTACCTAGTGTCTACTTTCAAATATAGTTATTTATGTATAAATTATATCCTTTCCAATTCCGTAAGAATGTGACCTCCTGAGGCACAGGAAGGCAGTTGGGTTTTTGTCTTTTTATTTCTAGTACCTGTCACAATGTTCTGTACATAGTAGGCACTTAGATACTATTTAATAAATAGAAGCCACTTATTATCTCCATTCTTTGAAACTGAGGAAATTGAACTCAAAGAAGTGCAAAGACTTTCAGTCATATAGGAAGAAATGGAAGTGATGGGTAATAAACTACCATCTTCTGACTACCAAGTCCTAAATTTTTGTTACAAGTTCATTGCTATTGGTAATGGTGACACTTGTCACCAGAGACCAAGAAAAAAATTTTTTTGGGAAAACTATGATTATTCCAAGTAAAAAGACTCCCCTCTTCCTCATCAATGCTATCATCTGGCCAATGTCATCATTACCTTGATGTCTCCATGTGTACCAGCAGATGGCATACACATTAGGAAGTCACCTGGAAGGAATCAGCAACAGCTGGTGGCAGCAGCTGTATTATGCCTTTGGAACTGACCTCAGCAAAAGCCCAAAGCCTGGGGATAAGTATCAGCAATTCAATAAAAAACATACTTTTTTTTTTTTATAATACAAATTGTTGGATGAAAATGAACCACCTGGTCTGCCTAAGGAGAGAAATAATATGTATAAAATCATTATTAGATTGCCACACAATCTATAAGGATTTTTATATGTGTGACAACAAGAAAAATGATGATTCCAAAAAATAATAAAATGCAGAGGAATATCATTTTATCAAGTCCTTTTTTTTGTTATTTTTTAAAGAAAAGGTGCATGATTTACATAGATTTCATTAAAAATAATGAACCCCATGCTCTGGAATTTTATTTTTCAAAGGAGATTATAACACAGATATTTGCAAATAAATAACATTTTAAATTTTACCCTGAAAAAGAGAAATAAATTGCAAAGCAAGCAACAATTCTAATTAAGTATTCAGATAACTATGATTAGGAAGATGATGTCTTAAGAAATTCTACTATGGGAAAATTTGAGTCCATTGAAAATGAAATTATAATTATTAGACGTATTTACATTTGTATGATAGATTATGTGTTTGTATGTATATATTTCTCTTACTCTACATATAAGTTCTCAATACTATTGAATAATGAAATTTAATTTTTATCCCTTGGGGTTTAACATTTAAGTACCATGTAATATGATTTTCATGATTTTACAAAAATATTGTAGAATTCAAAAGCTGAGATCCTAGAACTTGAGGAAAAGGAAACTGAAATTATTTGTTCAAATTCATTTATTTAATAGATATGAGATTAGAACCCAAGCCTTCTGACTTGTAAGTCAACATTGAATGTGTTCTTTATATTAAAAAAAAAACAATGATAGAATAGGAGGGGGAAATCAATCTTGGTTTTTGTCAGTGTTGCTCACTCCACTGATATCAGTAATTTGTCATCTCATTTATTTCCATGACTTCAGGCATTTGGATGGGACTAATGTTGACCCAATGTAATTACATCAGGAGAATTTAGGAATAACACGGTCTCTCTTCTTCTGGGTTTTGCATTTGATGAGTTGAATATCTAGGGCTTTGAGAATTCAAGTTATGCTAAGTGTTTGCTCAGAAATGCCAGCTCCCAGATGTGCAACCATTGATCCTTAAGCAGGAAGAGATTATGTCTTTCTATTTTTTTATTCCTCCCTCTTCCATCCTTTTAAATAGTTCAAGTTCTTGGTTCTAATTTCTTGGAGAAATTTTGTTAAAAGGCCTTAAAAGGCACTTTTATTTTGATGAGGTTGTTTAGGATCATATCAAAATAGGAAAATAGAATTAGTTTTATATTAAATTGTGATCTATCTATCTGTGTTCCTGAGATCAATGGATGGAATTTATTGGGAGGCAGAAATAGAATTTTAGCTCATTATAAGGAAAAACTTTCTAGCAAATTAGAACTATTCAAGGAAATTAATGTACACATTTTGCGAATAAATATTAGATATTCAAATGTAAATTATGATTACTACATAAAATAATGGGCTCACTATCACTGGAAAAAATTCAAAATAGTCCTGTAAGATCACTTTTAAATGTTGGAAGGGGAAAAGTAGATTGCCCCCCCCCCTAAATTCACAAGATTTAAGTCTTATTTCCTTTGTGATGATGATGATAAATATCCATCCGGGCATAATTAAGTACCATTCCTTCTAAATTTCAAGTATTATTACTAACTTCTTAGTTTAATTTTAGCTTGTTGTGGTCTATAAATGTCAGGTATGATACAACTGTTTTAAGTATCCAAATCTCTCAAATTGTAATTTGCCAGTCACACATCTTGGGTTTTTGAATAACTGAGGACAGGCTTTTTATGTGTTATGGATACCTTCCTAAGTCTGCTGAAGCATTTCTGAATAATGTCTTTAAATTCATAAAAAAATGTACAGGATTACATCCAAACCCTCCAATTATATTGAAATATGCTAAACAAAATATGTTAAAAAAGAAATTTATAAACTCTTAAGAATTCCTATCTAATGTAAAAATCAAAACCACCCAATAATATCATGCTATGGATTGATGTATAAACCAACAAAAATATCATTTTTTAAAATTAGAAGGCAGTTCTGTAAATATTAGGAAAAAACAACTAAACATTTCCATATCCTTTTTTATGTGTATAGGTACTTTCCTACAACTAATTCCCTCCTTACCTACTGCTACCACTACCATCACCATCGCCACTACTACTACCACTACTACTACCAACCCTATTACTACTTCTCCAATTCTGCTCCTTTCCTTTCTATTCCTCTTATTCCAAATTAGTATCCAATACTTACATACTACTTTAGGCTTGCAAAGCATTTTACATATGTTAACCATTTTGAGCAGATCACTTCAATCTTATTTGTATATGCAGAATTAATAAGATATTGTGCATATAAATAATCCTGTTTTTAAAGAACATAATTTTAAATATAAAGTTTGTTTTAAAAACTTATTTTCCTTTGCTTTTACATCACATTTATTTCTGAATATATTATCTCTTTCTTAAGAAACATATTTCAGCACAATAATTGACAAGTGCTTAACAATGAAATACATTCCATATATTCCATTTCTGCAAGGAAAGGAGGGAGATGCGGTTCCCTCCCTTTTCTGGGGCCAAACTGCATTATTAAAATTTTCTACAATCCTTCCTGAAAGGGAAAATCCGTGACCATTCCATGACTACTCAATAACTACTTGCCTTTTGAAATAAGCCTGGATATTTCTATATGGTCAAAGCAGACTCCCTAGGCAGGAGCAATAGGTCCCTGAAGGTGATGCCTTTCTTCAATAGAAAAAGGCAGACTTAGAGAAGCCTAGAGTTTAAGATGAAGGCAGTGTTTGGGAAGATGCCTATGGTGTTGGGAGAGTATTAGTCTTTGAAAGGGCTTACAAGGCACTAACATGGACCCTAATAACATCTATATTTGTGTCAAGTCGGGTCTAATATATTGAATCTAAAATGCCATCCAGGGGATTTAGATTACAGAGTGATTTATACTCTTCAATCCAGGGACATTTCTCCTCCAGTCTAAGCCTCCTTCAGCACTGGACCTTTCCCAACTGAGAACTCTAGAAGGGAGTCCATGTCCTCAGGCAGCTTTCTGAGACATGGCCCCATACTCACTTTCAGGCCTAGTTTGACTGTACATTTCAAGACTCACTTTCAAAAAAACTAACAACAAAATTAAAAATATTCCCTTTTCAAGTTCCAGGCATTCCTGCAAAACATCAAGGGTAAAAAGAAAAAGTAAAACAGGGGGACGATTTTGGCTAGATGGCAGAGTAAGTCATAAAATTCCAACCTTTCCAAATTTCCTCCACAAACAAAATAAAATTATGTCTCCCAGTGAACAGAGATTTGGTGAAAAACAAATAAGACTTGAGGCAGAAGCAGGGTTCTCTTGGGACATATGGAGAAGCCCCTAAGAAAGATTCCAGAAATTTTCAGGAAGGAGGAGTTCTGAATTTGGGATTCCAGGTCAGATGGGAGAATTAAAGTAAAGGCAGAAGCACTATTCCTTCCATACCAGGGAATAGAGATGCTTACACTAATATATCTCTTTAAAAAATGAACAAAGAAGAAAGAATCCAGCCATAGAAACTTACTATAAGAATAGGAAAGATGGATTCATCTTCAGAGGAGGATATCCAAATTAAAAAAAAAAAAGAGCAACATTAAAGGCCTACTTGATCAGAAGAATTTATAAAATAATTTAAAAAATACTTCAAATCTCAAATGAGGAAAATTGAGGAAAAACTAAAAAAAATACCCATCTAAGAAAAACAAGATTATGAAAAAAAGGTTACCTAACTAGAAAAGGAGATCCAGACTCTTAAAGAAAAAATTTCTTTGAAAATTTGAATTGGGAAAGGGAAAGCCAGTGAAGCTATAAGACATTAATAAATACCATAAAATACAACATAAATAATGAAAAAATAGAAAAGAATATGAAGAATTGGAAAAAATAATACATCTGGAAATCAGATCAAGGAGAGAAAATATAAGAATATTTGGAATACCTGTAAATTGTGACTAAGAAAAGAACCTTGACACAATAATGTAAGAAATAATCCAAGAAAATTGTCCTGGAGTGATAGAATATGATGCATGCGTGTATGTACATAAACTTACAAGCATATATATATATATATATATATATACACACACACACACACACACACACACACACACACACACTTCCATTTAGATATGATGTCTATGTGTGCATGGATACATTTATAGATGTACATGTGTATATGTATACACATTTATGGATACATTATATATATGCAATATTTACAAAGTTGATTTACTTAGTTAACTAAACTAGACAATGTTAGAGGAGAAAGCATATAGGGCTGTTTTTTTTTGTTTTGTTTTGTTTTGAGAGGTGTAGAAATATTGAAGACCTCTGAAGGCAGCCCTTCAACAGACAGAAATGAGGGGACATCCAGTGCAAAGGCATGAAGAGGAGATGTAGAGCATCATATGTGAAGAAAACAAGTAATTGAGTGCCAGGCACGAACTATGTGAGAAAACTAATATAATAGTAAAAGGATATGTTGTGGAGATGTTTACATATGAAACAGAGAACTAACTTAATATTTCATCCAAAAAGTAATAGGAACCCACAGCAATTTTTCAGAGTGCCAATTTCTGAGAATACAATAATTCAACTATGCACACAAAAATTATAAATTTCTTATGTAAATATCATCTATACTGAGATACTCAGATATCTACATAGTAAAGGAAATACATTTCCAATTAGAGTAGAAACACATTTTAAGCTTTAGTGAACCAAGATTTGTGATTTAGGAGAAGTTTTATTGATTCTACCTCCAAAAATATAGCTAAATTCAGAGATATTTTGCATCTATCTCCTTAATAGAACACATATTGTTTCCCTCAGCTTTTATGCTTGGAAATTATTAACCCAGTTTATAAATCTATGTTTGGCCTCTATTCACCAGAAAGACAAAATAGTACTTTTTTGCATGCTGAATTTTCTTGGATTTTCATATTCTCTTTAAAAATATGTGTATTTTAAATTTTCATCCATTTTCTTAGATATGTGTACTCAATTGTGACACTACAAATGAATGAAATTTTAAATAAATGTAGGCTTAATTGTTGCATGGGTCAGTTTTTCAGAGTACTTGATGTCTGGTTTCCTAATGGATCTTCCTCTATGTCTTATTATCTCTTTATCTCTGGTTCCCAAGTGGACAGTCCTCTCATTGTCTCTTAGACAACTTTAAATGCCTATTGTTTTTATTTTATTATTTGTCATCTGCATGTTAGAAATATTTGATTAATAATGTGGAAGGTAAAGGGATCATTCTATTCATGGGACTTTTCATCTGGAATTAGCTCCTTAAAGCTCCTTACAAAATTACAGAAAACCTGGAGAACTCTCAGAAACATTATAAATCACACATTAAATTAAAATATAAAATTAAAGAGGCACAGCTCAGTTTAATAAAATATATCCCCTTTCTGTAGCTTGTCTATTTTGGGGGGCAGGAGGCTTGGTGATGCATGATTAAGAGGATCATTCAATATAATCATGGAAGGTCAGCCAAAATCAAGCAATTTTGTGACTGACATAAAGTTTGGAAATCACTCATTTTCTTATTCCCATCTCCCTTAATATTCCCTGGTTGCTTTCACCCTATCAAGAATGACATCCGAACAGAAAATAAATGTTTGCATGTGACAGAGTATGATTTTCTTTTGTCAAATACATAGGTATTTATCTTTTTAAAAGGTAATAAAAATGCTAAACTCCATTTGATTCTTGAATCTTATGTACTATCTCTACTCTTAGGTTCATAAAAAAAATATTTCATTGAATAGTTATTTAAAAGGAATGAACAAAAAAAAAAAAGGGAAAAGGAGGTATAATAAAGACTTAGCAACATCATCTTAATAATTTTTTCCCCATATGGCAGGACTTTAAAATGGAGTCATATCAACAGGTGAATATTGAGCACTTCAGGGATTTTGAATTCATACTCTTTAAGGCCCCTCAGATTTCATTTTTCCAAATGCTGGAGACTTTCAAACTGGCAGAGAACTACTCCAGTTGGAATGTAGCTTTTCACTGTATTCTATTGTGGGGTTTTCTTTCTGCTTTTTTGTGTTATGCAGAGAGGAAACCAGTCGCATGGCCACTGTTATTTTCATTGGTCTTCTGGGGACTGCTGTGCATAAAGCAGACTGCTGTCTGATTACTGCAGGGAGAAACTCCTGAGTTGATCAACCCATCCACTATTGAAAGCTGTGATTCCAAAATATTATAAGCTCAAGTATCAGAGGGGGAACAGTTTGAAAAGCCAGAAACATTTTCCTATTTGGAAAATATTTTTTTCTTCTTTTTCATCCTTATTCCCAATGGCTTTCATGCTGTCCAGAATTAAGAATAGCACGAAAGCCACAGAGGCTTCACTGTCTAACACTAATCAGGATTTTGATTTATTTGCTTTGGAAAATGTGCCGCATGCAGCATTTTCATTTTATGAGCCTGCCCAACATCTCTATGAGCCAGCATTTTTTTTTTCTCCTGGTAATTCAGCAGGGGCTGTGTACAGATGCCAGTAGGCTGATAAGAATTAATGATCTCTTGTAAAAAAGGTTGCCTTAGTTTGCCTTTTCATTAAATTGAACAACCTGGTTAATTGTATCCATCTTTGTAACATCTTCCTTATTGTCACATGTGTTTCTGCGGGGTTATATTAGACATTTATAAGATTTAATTAGAGTTCTGTTAATTGCATGTTAATGTGAAGACATCATTGGGAGAGTAAGCAACTGTTAGGGTACTGAAAGGTTCTGTTGTCTCCAGGAAAGTGGTCTCAGATTGGTTTTATTTTATTTTTTAAACATCAGTGATAAATGCCATGCTTATAGACTAATCTTCTTTTCCAAGACATTTGAATGAAGTCCCTTCTTTGCAGTCTGAAGAAATACAGAAGACATATCTTACCATATTTTCTTCTACGTGTTAGATTTCTATCCATATGAAAGTTGCTTTCTCCTCCTCTATATATAGTATAAAGGTGACTGATATAGTTTATTAATACATGAATTTGTTTTTATTTTAATCATGACCTTTCACAATTGAGATTTATTTTTTCTAATATTGAATTACTGGAGTTATCTATTTTTAGTCAAATTGAGTGTTTCATACTTTATAGGTATTCATCTCTTTCTTTTATCTATTCTCTTATAAAATATATCTATCTTATATTATACATTAAAATTATTTGTTGTGGTTTCTCTCCTCCCCTTTTTATTTTCTATTAATTTGGTTTTCCTTGATGTTTCAGTTAAATTAGCTGGCAGTATATAAACAATACTGATATTTAAGAAAAAAAAAGTTACATATTTTTCATTAATTCAACAATGTTGGATTAATGTTGCTTTTTAAAACCACCTTTAAATTCTATTAATTTGCCACTTGATTCTGTGATTATTGTGGTTGAAATAAATATGCCAGTTTTTATAAGTAATCTTGAATGGAAACTTATTGTTTCTTTTTCCTTCTCTGATAATAGAATTGAGTATTTTTCCCCTAAGAATTCCTTTATATAGTTTCAGTTATTGCTTTAATATAGTTTATTGTTGCTTTGATTCGATATTTGTCCCACTCATTCATAAGCAAGGCCTTATAATTTAATAACATTCATTTTCTATTATTATTTTAATTGCATTGTATTCTGTGAAAATTATTTTTACTTTTCTTTCTATTCTTTATAAGAATGTGGTCAGTCTCATAGGTACACAATCAAATTATAAATACCAAAATTGGGTATTAAAAATTATTTTTTCTAATATATTCATTCATTTCTCAACTACATTTTCTGTGATTCATTTAAATTATGGAAAATTGTACCTTCATACATTTTCTAACTTTAGTCTTCCTAATACTTCTTAGAGATCTTAAAAAAGTCTGTTTTTTCTATATCATCTAAATCTATATATTCAGATATGTATATATAATCATATATAATAATATATACATACATCATACATATAGCTAGATGTGTAACCACAAATTTATATATAATCATGTATATGCATGTAACTATTTATAGCAATATATATATATATATATAGCTATAATTATAACTATAATGACATGTAAATATATGTGTGTGTATGTGTGTATGTGTCCAGATCTATTATTCTATTATCTCAGTGTTATATTGATAGAAACTCTTTTAATTGATATAAATTTGAAATTAATCTATAATTTTATATTATTCTGTTGTCACATTTCCATTATTTCCAATTTCTAATCAGGATGTCTATCTACCTATTCTTATGAGTCCCCATATATGCAAATATTATTTTTTGCCCAAATTTTTGAATGCATTTATTTTGTTAATGAATATGAAAATAATTGGTGAGTTATACCAATTAAATTTTAATTTTATTATTAAATTTTAATGTCAATATTTTGTTCTCCATTTCACTTTCCTTCATTTCTGAACAAGAAAACAATGCTGTCTTTGGGCTGTTTAAAGCATATTCAAGCCTAAAAATGCAGTTCTAAATAATTCATGGAACAGACTAAAATATATATCATGATGGCACTTAGGAGAAAGATTTTAATTTCTTTGGAAGTACACTCAAGTATGTATAACTGTATAAACATATATATATATAGATATATAGCTACATTTTTCTTATCAGTTTCAATGTGGATACATGATATCAAAATGCAATATTTTTAGGATAAATAGAATGGCTGTTACTTTAATTTCTTCAAGTATAAGATAGATAGAGATGATTTTCTGTTCCATAGAGAGGTTAGGTCTGTATATTTTGAAGGTTATGTGAAGAACACAGTATGCAGAATGGACTGTTTGAAAATTTGAAATGAAATAAGTTGAGAATATTAGTGTCTAGTTCCAAGTGGAAGCAGTTTTTAAAAGTTTAATATTTACAATGGCACCAAACTCCCAAAACATGCTTTTTGGTGACAAGAATATACATGTGTGATGATTTTACAAGCTATTAGAATAAAAGTTGTATATAATTCATATAATTCCTTCAGAGGCTTATGTCATTGAATATGTGTATAATCAGTAAGATAACATAAATTGGATACCTGAAACAAAGTTATAATTAATGAATCTTAAAAATATAAATCTTAACTATGTTTAATACATGCATGTTGCCATTGTTTATTTAAATGTGTTTTAATTTACTACTGTGAGACTTGGAAGATATTTCCTCATGTTCCTTTCTTTATAAAATGTAAGAACTTTTTTTTTTTAGAATTTTTTTTCCACAGTATATATGCATGAGCAATTTTTTTTATAACATTATCCCTTGTATTCATTTTTTCCAAATTATCCCCTCCTCCCTCTACTCCCTCCCCCCGATGCCAGGCAATCCCATACATTTTACATGTGTTACAATAAAACCTAGATACAATATATGTTTGTAAATACCATTTTCTTGTTGCACATTAAGTATTAGATTCCAAAGGTATAAGTAACCTGGGTAGATAGACAGTAATGCTAACAATTTACATTCACTTCCCAGTGTTCCTTCTCTGGGTGTAGTTATTTCTGTCCATCATTGATCAAGTGGAAGTGAGTTGGATCTTCTTTATGTTGAAGATTTCCACTTCCATCAGAATATATCTTCATACAACATTGAAGTGTACAGTGATCTTCTGGTTCTATTCATTTCACTCAGCATCAGTTGATGTAAGTCTCTCCAAGCCTCTCTGTATTCCTCCTGCTGGTCATTTCTTACAGAGCAATAATATTCCATAACATTCATATACCATAATTTACCCAACCATTCTCCAATTGATGGACATCCATTCATCTTCCAGTTTCTAACTACAACAAAAAGAGCTGCCACAAACATTTTGGCACATACAGGTCCCTTTCCGCTCTTTAGTATTTCTTTGGGATATAAGCCCAATAGCAGCAATGCTGGATCAAAGGGTATGCACAGTTTGATAACTTTTTGGGCGTAGTTCCAAATTGCTCTCCAGAATGGCTGGATTCTTTCACAACTCCACCAATAATGTATCAGTGTCCCAGTATTCCCACATCCCCTCCAACATTCATCATTATTTGTTCCTGTCACCTTAGCCAATCTGACAGGTGTGTAGTGGTATCTCAGAGTTGTCTTAATTTGCATTTCTCTGATCAGTAGTGATTTGGAACACTTTTTCATATGAGTGGATATAGTTTCAATTTCATCATCTGAGAATTGTCTGTTCATATCCTTTGACCATTTATCAATTGGAGAATGGTTTGATTTCTTATAAATTAGGGTCAGTTCTCTATATATTTTGGAAATGAGACCTTTGTCAGAACCTTTAACTTTAAAAATATTTTCCCAATTTGTTACTTCCCTTCTAATCTTGTTTGCATTAGTATTGTTTGTACAGAAACTTTTTAGTTTGATGTAATCAAAATCTTCTATTTTGTGATCAATAATGATCTCTAGTTCTCCTCTGGTCATAAATTCCTTCCTCCTCCACAGGTCTGAGAGGTAGACTATTTTCTGTTTCTCTAATCTATTTATTATCTCATTCTTTATGCCAAAATCATGGACCCATTTTGATCTTATCTTGGTATATGGTGTTAAGTGTGGATCCATATCTAATTTCTGCCACGCTAATTTCCAGTTTTCCCAACAGTTTTTTCCAAATAATGAATTTTTATCCCTAATGTTGGTATCTTTGGGTTTGTCAAAGATTATATTGCTATAGATGTACCCTTTTTTGTCCTTTGTATCTAATCTGTTCCACTGATCTACCGTTCTATTTCTTAGCCAGTACCAAATGGTTTTGGTGACTGCTGCTATATAATATAGCTTTAGATCAGGTACACTTAGACCACCTTCCTCTGAGTTTTTTTTCATTTGATCCCTTGCAATTCTCGACCTTTTATTCTTCCATATGAATTTTGTTGATATTTTTTCTAGGTCATTAAAATAGTTTCTTGGGAGTCTGATTGGTATAGCACTAAATAAATAGATTAGTTTGGGGAGTATTGTCATCTTTATTATATTCGCTCGGCCTATCCAAGAGCACTGAATGTCTTTCCAATTATTTAAATCTGATTTTATTTTTGTGGCAAGTGTTTTGTAATTTTTCTCATATAATTCCTGACTATTCTTTGGTAGATGGATTCCCAAATACTTTATACTCTCAACATAAAATGTAAGAACTTATATTGATTATGTAATTTTTTTCTCCACAGTTGTTTTTTTTCCCCCATTCTTCATTCTTCTTCATCTCTCTATGTAACTCTCTACTAACTTTTCTTGCCTTGATACTCTTAATTTACCCAGGTTATCATGACACTATTTTCTTCTGGTTCTCTTCCTTCTTGTCAACTTGCTCCTCATGCTCCTTTGCTGAATCTTCACATTATGTCAACTTAATATGAATTTCCTCTAAAGTTCTGTTCTGGGCCCTCTTCTAAACTATTTTACTTATTGATCTTATCAGCTCCCATAAACTCAATTATCATGTCAATAATTAGGGTTCTGAAACCAGCCCTTACAACTTTCTAACCTCCAGACCTGACTTCAGCCACATCTCAAACTAGACATCACCTAAATATTCAAAACAGAACATTTTCAAAACTGAATTCATTAGGTACTACTATCTTTCTACTCATCTGGCCTGGCAACCTATTTGTTATCCATGAACTCTTTCCTCCCCCCCCCCCCTCTCTCTCTCTCTCTCTCTCTCTCTCTCTCTCTCTGTCTCTGTCTCTCTCTCTCTCTGTCTCTCTGTCTCTCTCTCTTCCTTCCTTCCTTCCTTTTTTCCCTTTCTTTCTTTCTTTCTTTCTTTCTTTCTTCTTCTTTCTTTCTTTCTTTCTTTCTTTCTTTCTTTCTTTCTCTCTCTTTTTCTATCTCTTTCTGTCTCTCCTTCTTTTTTCTTTCTTTCTCTTTTTCTCTTTTTTTTCTCTCTGTCTTTCTTTCTCTCTCTTTTTCTATCTCTTTCTGTCTCTCCTTCTTTTTTCTTTCTTTCTCTTTTCTCTTTTTTTCCTCTCTTTCTTTCTTTCTTTCTCTTTTTCTATCTCTTTCTGTCTCTCCTTCTTTTTTTCTTCTCTTTTTCTCTTTTTTTCTCTCTTTCTTCCTTCCTTCCTTCCTTCCTTCCTTCCTTCCTTCCTTCCTTCCTTTCTTTCTTTCTTCCTCCCTCCCTCCCTCCCTCCCTCCCTCCCTCCCTCCCTCCCTCCCTCCCTCTCTCTCTCTCTCTCTCTCTCTCTCTCTCTCTCTCCTCTCTCTCTCTCTCTCTCTTTCTTTCTTTCTTTCTTTCTTTCTTTCTTTCTTCCTTCCTTCCTTCCTCCTTCCTTCCTTCCTTCCTTCCTTCCTTCCTTCCTTCCTTCCTTCCTTCCTTCTTTCTTTCTTTCTTTCTTTTCTTTCTTTCTTTCTTTCTTTCTTTCTTTCTTTCTTTCTTTCTTTCTTTCTTTCTTTCTTCTTCTTCTTCTTCCTTCCTTCCCTTCCTTCCTTCCTTCCTTCCTTCCTTCCTTCCTTCCTTCCTTTCCTTCCTTCCTTCCTTCCTTCCTTCCTTCCTTCCTTCCTTTCTTTCTTTCTTTCTTTCTTTCCTTTCTTTTTCTTTCTTTTCTTTCTTTCTTTCTTTCTTTCTTTCTTTCTTTCTTCTTTCTTTCTTCTTATTCTTCTTTCCTTTCTTTCTTTCTTTCTTTCTTTCTTTCTTTCTTTCTTTCTTTCTTTCTTCTTTCTTTCTTTCTTTCTTTCTTTCTTTCTTTCTCTCTTCCTTCCTTCCTTTTTCTCTTTCTCTGTGCTTTTTCAATTTCTCTTAAAATTTGACTGTTTTTTCAAATTGGCAAATATTTACAGAATCTTCTCATCTCATGAGATCTCTATTATTATAAAATAGTTATGTAAATCAGTAATGCAATATTTCATCTGAAAATGCCATGTCATATTTTATACAATTACTGCTTTTCACTTCTCACTTAAAAAAATAACAGAAATCCATGTTCTTTTCCTTGTATCCTCAAATCTACAGAAATAAAAAAAGAAAAGAAAAACAGATTTCTTTTGCCAAATATATATAGTCAGGCAAATGAAGAACCATAGTCTATACACACATACATGTGTGTGTGTGTGTGTGTGTGTGTGTGTGTGTGTGTGTGTGTATGTGTTCTTTCAGGGATATTTTCTCATCTGTTCTCTGCAATAATGAATAGTCATTATATTGATCATGATCCTTCTGACATTCAGAGTCGTTTGTGTTTACACATTGTCTTTGCATAAATTACTTTCCATATGCAATTTTATCCATTAGTTTATAAAATCATTAAAAAATGTTCATTTTTATAGTGCTAATGTTAAAGGATAAAGTGTTTTTGGTTCTCACTTCATCCAACATTAGTATGTATAAGTCTTTCCATATCTTTTTGAAATCATCCTCTCATTTTTATACCATAATAATACCTCATCGTATCCATATGCTAACAACTTATTTAGCCTTCTTCAGCTAATGGGCATTATCTTAGGTTTAGCTTTCAGATTTTTTTTTTCTATTTGGGAACAAATTTAGAATTAATGAATCTACCAAAAAGGGCTGTAATATATATTTTTGTACCCAGCTTACCTCTTTCTTTTCTCTCACTTACATATAAACCTTGCACTTGAATATCTGAGTCAAATAGTACTCAGTGTTTACTAACTTCTATAATTCTAAATTACTTTCCAGAATGATTGTACCAATTCACAGATTTATTGAGTGCATCATTGTTTCTGTTTTCCCACCTCAGTGTGTTATCTTGACCACTCTGATGAATGTGAGATGGAATCTCAAAATTGCTTTAATTTGCATTCCTCTAATTTGTAATGAATTGGAATATTTTTCTAGACTGTAGATTGTCTCATTTTCTTCTATTTAAAGATTCCTGTTCATATTTCATGATAATTTGTAAATTGAGGAATGACTATTTTCCTTATAAATTTAAATACATTTCTTGGAAATAAAAGCTTAAATGAACCAACTTGCTGCAAATATTTTCCCCTCCAATTATTTTCTTTTTGATTCTTATTTATGCAAAATTTACATTTTACATAATTAAAATTTTCTACTTTATATTTTGAGATCCTCTCTATTTCTTTTTTGTCATGAACTTTTCTCCTATCTATATATCCAAGCAATAAGAATCCGTCCCACATATTTCTCAGATTTGTTTATGAAGTAATCTTTTATAATAGATTATATATTCATTTAGAGCTACCTTTTTATAAGGTATTTATGTAAATCAAGTTTCATCCATATTACTTTAAAAGAATTTAAAAAAAATAATGAAGCCATATCCCTGTAGTTGGGGTCTTTGTGTTTATCCAATTCTAGGGTATTAAATATACTTGCTTCCCTATCTTGTATACCTAATCTCTTCTATTGTTTTATGTCTCTTTGTCTCTGCTCTCTCAAATTGTTTTAAAAAATTAATATTTTGAAATAGAGTTTATGATCTGGTGCTGCTAGTTCCATTTCCGATCATTCCTATTTCTTTTATACATTTTATACTTTTATTTCTTTTCATCATCTTTCTTGAGGTTTTTGACATTTTAAAAATTATATGATGTAATCCTTTGGCACTTATCCTTGACATTACATTCAATAGGTAAAGTAATTTAGATAATATCATTTTTATTTTATTGATTCATCCTACTCATGAGCAATTAATATTTTCTCAATTATTTAAATTTGTCTTTATTTGACTAAACATTCCCTCCACATTTACATATATATATATATATATATATATATATATATATATATATATATATAGACATATATATATATATATATAGACATATATATATATAGACATATACATATGTACATAGCTTTTATATGTTGTCTCTGTGAGTTCTTTGAATTTAAGGATAGAACAGTTTATTGCTTTTCTTTATACCCTCAATGCTTACCTTAATGTTAGGTACATAACTGTAACATGCCCTCCTGGCAGTTACAATTACTACTCTGCCCTAGGCCCAACAGAGTACCTTTGACCACTGATTTGCAGAGTCAACTCTACCCAGCTCGCCTCCTCTGAGGCCTTCAAAGGTCTCTGGCCACGATCTCTTGAATCTATAGCTTAATAACTGGTAGCGCGCTCAAGAACAGCCATGTGTAATCTTAAAAGCCTTTATTATACCTACTCACATAATGCCCTGACTTGTTGCTCTGACTTGTCAGCTCCCTAGTGAACACACCTGGTCTGAAGATCCACGTGTTCACTATCAGATTTCTTACCTCTCACGGTAAGCTTGGCTTGGGCACCCCAGGCTAGGGAGCCAGGTTAAAGAGAGCGACTGCTGTCTGCAGTGGGCTTATAAAGGGCCTGTGAGGTCACACACACACCAAGCAGTGAGAGAGCCGTCACTCATTATGAAACTATCTCAATAGGGCCAGAATCCCACCCACAGGGCAGTCCCATATCCATAGAGAATACTTCTGGGCAACTCAAATCTCCTGTTGTGCTGTGGCCGCCCATTTAAAGGGCCCTTACACATAACAGGTTATTTGAAATGCATTTATTGACATATATATATATATATATATATATATATATATATATGCATCATTCATATTTTCATATACCCATTTATGGAATTTATGAATTTAAGATTTTGAGCCCAAGTTCTGACTTGGATTTTGTCTTCTATATATGTTAACCAGAGCATTAGAACAAGTGATCTCTAAGACTTCCTTTTAGTGATTTAGATGTCTTACTGATTTTTCATAAACTCTTATTGTATTCATGAGGAAACTGAGGCCTACAAAGTTTGAATGATTTATCTCAGGCAGAGTTGTGATTTAGCTATGATCTTATGGCATTAGATTTATTATATTCACAGACTCACACATAATAGTGCTATCTGACCTCCAGAGAAATTACTGGCAGACCTTGAGAGAACAGCTCTCTAAGCTAGTAGGAAATAAAAAAGTCCATAGGATTTACTTTTAGCTCTGTACTTTTATTTCTTAGTTCTTTTAGTATTTATAGACAATCTGAATTGAAAACTTGTTCATCCTTTTATGATGTAAGGTATAAGTATATAATCCATTCACTACTCAAAATTTTATTGATTGTATTTAATAAAAAGTTCTAATAAGTTTTCTTATCTAATTTCCAGACCTGGATTATTGGAATAGCCTGGTGGTTAGTTTGCCTACTAGAAGACTTTCTTCATTCCTGTATATCCTCCATTCAACCACTAAAGTGATTTTTCTAAAGTTCCAGTCCAATCATCACTCCATATTCCATAAACCTTAATAGTTCCCTATCATCTCCAGAAACAAATAAAAAAATCCCATTTTGACATTTAAAGCCATTCATAGTATGGCTCTCAAGCTTTCCAATATTCTTATGCTTTCTACCCCATAACTTCCACTTACTTTTTCTTCCCGAGAAACTGGTCTGTATTTTGTTCCACAAACAAGATTTCTTAGCTATTTTTTTTTTTTGACTGACCTCTTTGCCTGGAATGCTCACCTTCCTCATGCTTATCTTCTGGTTTATCTCAAATTGGATTTAAATCTTACCATGTACAGGATGCCTTTCTTAATTCTTCTTAGTTCTAGTGCCTTCTCTAATTAATTATTTCTATTTATTCATACATTAATACACATATTTTTGTTTGTTGTTTCCTTACTCTAGATAATAAATTTCTTCAAAGGCAAAGGTTATCATTTGCCTTTCTTTGGATTCTCAGGAACTGTTACAGTGTCTAGCACACTACAGACATTTGCTAAATGTTTATTAATCATTTAGTCAACTGACTAAAAGCTAGAAAAAAGTTGGAGGTCACTTAATATAATCGACTCATTTTATAGCTTAAAATAGGAAGACTAAGAAACTAGAATCAGAACTTGTATCAAGGTTTTTCAATTCCAAATTCCATGCCTTTTTTGGAGCTGGCTCTCTATTTTGTTTTCTTCTTCTTTCCTTTATATAATGTGCACTAGGAATGCATAGGATATGTTAAAATGAATTTACATTATAAGTGAAAAATCATAGTCCAAATCAATAAACATTTTTAGAAACCTACATTATGCTAAGTCCTATGAATATCAAATATGAGACATTCCTTGCTTTCAAGGAGTCACAATTAAAAGGATGATGGTAAGGTTACTAAACCCTGGGATGTGATGATATCATACTAGGATACAATATGATCTGAGAAGGTATGAATTTCTGAGTTAATTTAATGTTGCAGAATGATTCGATGATGAAAAATAGGAAATTAGCCTGGTGGAAAATCATGAGGAAAAATTCCCTGGGGATTTTCTTTAAATAAGGATCAGGAAGGAAATTCCCAATATTTACATCCTGCCAATCTCTCCAGATAAAGGGAGGAGTGCCAGTGGCTGCAAGAGTTAAGAATGTATAATTTTCTGAATCAATTTCACTTCATAGATTTTCAACATAAACAGGGAGAATTGCTATCATTTTCATAGGCATGAATGGTTGTTATTAAACTGTTTAATATAAAAGAGTTTGACCAATATAATAATATTTAGGAATAGTTCTATATTGTAGAAATTGTCCAGTACAGAAGTAAGTATTAATTGTAGAAACATTCACTTATTTATTTCACTCAACTTCCAGGTTTGGAGCTGGATATACTGTCAAAGTTTGGCTAAGCCAAGCAACAAGTCAACATAATGCCATTTCTGATTCTCTTAAACTCCACTTCCCTGGAATCCAATTTAAGGTAATACTGAAATTTTCAATCACTCTTTTGAAATGCCATTTGTTTGATTACCTATAGAAAAAAAAGACTGTTCTAATATGTCTTTTCTTTGCTTTCTTTTCTATTTCTGTGAAATAATAGAAAAAATAGAATTGTTTTGCCCATGTTATAAGACATAGGAAATCCCTGTGTCTCCATGAAAAAATGAGCAACTGGTTTGTTTAGCAATCTAAGAAAATAAAAGAGCTTCTTGTATATAGCTGAAGTTGAATATATGTGTCCTCTTCTTTCTATTCATCAGAGATAACACTAGTACAAAATTCTTATTTTCAGAATGCCAGCTTTTAATAGGTGATTAAAATATGCTGTTTTCGCTAGGTTTGTAATGCTCTAGGGCTTTGTAAAATGTGTAGTTCTAGAATAAATGTAAAATTATTTCAAACTCTTATGTGTTATTGTATGCCTAAGAAAAGTAAGTCAATCAATTTGATTTATGCCCTTTTTGGCATAATATTTTGTTCTTTTTAATGCTTCTTTTCAGCTTTCTTTCCTTCACTTGCATTACCATTTATCATAATGGCTTTGTGCCCATATGCAATATATTAGGTTCTCTGAGTAGAAACTGCTGGGTATAAGATTGTATCTCTACTACTATCGTGTATTTGGCCTTCTTGTTATATTTTTACCATTACAGGAAGTTTCCACCCCCTACTACAAAAACTATTAATTTACTCTCTTGATCTTACTCTTCTCTCCAGAAGGCTTTACTATAAACATATTTATTTATTTTTCTTTCATGCTTTGTTCAAGTGTATTAAAATTCTCCTCTTTCTGTAAAAAAGGAAATGTAGAACATGCAGTGCAACTTCTTTTTCTCATTTTCACTCAGATTAATCACAAAAATATTATTTCTACATCCACTAGATAGCAGTCTGACCTGGTTTAAATCATGTATATAGTATTCCGTGTTGCAGGGGTATAAACAGAATTAATAATAATTGTGTAGATTTATGTGAGTCTATTCTTTTTCTAACTAACATTTTATGATTTGTTTTTTTTTAGGGACAGCATCTCAATTTATTGGAATACCATGTGCCACAAAGATGTGGGTGCTTGGCTGACTTGTTCAAAGTTCTAGAGAACAATAAGACTTTGATGAACATCAAACATTACTCTATTAATCAAACGACTTTAGAACAGGTACCATGTTTCAGAATAATTAAATCTGTATTTGAAGTTTTCCATCTGGAATTTTTAGATACACAAAACATTGATTAAATTCTCTTAGTAAACATAAAAATTAGAAATGACATTAACTTTTAAAAAGCCAAATACATTTTTATTATAGCATTGTTTGATTTTTCTAGAACTATGATTCTTTCTGGCAAAATAATTTTATACTAAATATAAAATTATACTACTATTACTAAGTAATATTTATATTGAGCATTAAGTTTCTTAAAAACTATACACACACACACACACACACACACACACACAGAGAGAGAGAGAGAGAGAGAGAGAGACTTTTCAACATTTACTTTTGAAAAATCTTGTATTTCAAATTTTTTTACCTCCCTTCCTCAGGTAGTTGATATTACAATGTTTGATATTACAATGTCTATTTTGCATACATGGAAACTGATAAAAGTTAAATAGCTTTCTCAGCATCATGAAGGAATAATAAGTACCTGAATTTGCTACATATATTATACCTGCTAACTATTTTATCTCTGATAGAATCCTAATATAACTGAAACTTTTAAAACTTTGATTCAGCTATAAAATGGGTTAAGATCATGTCTCTTATACATACAGGTGAGTGCAGGTACATAATATGTATGTGGGCTTATATATACACATATATACATTTATTAAATCAAATACACAAAAAAGACCCTGTTGAAAAAGGTATTCCAATTTAATTTTTTAAAGACATATACATGATGCATAT
Source organism: Sminthopsis crassicaudata (assembly GCF_048593235.1). NCBI lineage: Eukaryota > Metazoa > Chordata > Mammalia > Dasyuromorphia > Dasyuridae > Sminthopsis > Sminthopsis crassicaudata. Next base: position 681,211,497 of record NC_133617.1, read on the forward strand.
ATACATATATAAATGTTAAAAATATAAAACAACATATAAAAAAGAAACTTAAATTTAGCTTATATGGTATTAAGGATTGATAATCAAGTTATAGGCTTGATTTTTATTAAAATTATCATGATATTTATGCAGAAAAAAATATCTAGAGTGATTCATTAATATTCTGAATAATTATCTCATAGAATTTATTTGAAGAAGGAACATGGACAGTGAAAAGAATACCAACCTTAGATTTGAAATACCTCTGTTTGAATCTTGTTTGTACTACTTATTAGTCTGTACAATTAATTATCAGTATGACCCTTCACAAATCTTTTAATCTATATAAGACCCAGTTTTCTCCCTTACAAAAATGAAGAAAATACACATGTTCTATCATAAAGAGGAAAATGCTCTGTAAGTAATATAATGTGATCTAAAAGTAGCTATCATTTGTTATTAGTGATGGTTGCAATTTCTCCCAGAAAAGGAACCAACATACCATGGAAAGACCACTGATCTGGGGGATCTATGGAGTGCCAATGAAATTGGATGCAGAAAAATATATTTTAATTTTCATTACTCTCCAATTAAAATTTATCATGACATTTAATGGTGGTTTTAAAAACACAAACCTTATACTGAAAAGTTTTTTACTCTTTTGCAGAGTGCCAAATAAGTACACACACACACACACACACACACACACACACACACACACACAAATGAATTTAAGATTAAGAACTTCTACTTTTACTGGCCATGGCTTGGCAAAAAAGTTATTAACTGTTTAATAATGTGAATAAAGACCAATTATATACAGGGGAAAGCATTCCACCACTAAATTCAGCAAACTCAGCAGCTAGTTTCAGTATCTAAATAGTCTTTGGATTAAGTGCTGCCTCCTAATGGCTAACCCTAACTCCCCAAGGGGCTGTTTCATGGCATTTCTTCTTGACCTGTTTATTCTGCATAGTGTCTTCTTTCACTGTGAATATGTTTCAGCCTGTTGGTTTAAGAGCAGTGTTAAAGGCTCAGGGATTCAGTGGACTATGTTTAATACATTAATTAAAACAATATCCATAAAAATGCCACCCAACCCCCCCCCCCCAAAACAAAAACTTCTACTTTAGAATCAGAGCAATTGGATTCACATCCTACCTCTGATACTAATTATGAGTCTGGGGACAAAGCATTTATCCTCTCTGATCCTCTGAACCTCTCAGATTAAGGGTTTGTATTTTGATGACTTCTCCCAGTTTTTTCTAGGTCTGAAATGTCCTATTTTGTGAAGAACCAACATCATTGAGATCACAGATTCATTTATGCATTAAACTATTCAGAAAATAGGACCTGATCTGTGATTTCACTGGTTTAGGGCAATATCAATTGAGAACTCTTTCATATAAGGAAGGAGAATATCTTTTCTGCAACTTATAGTTTAGAAGGTTGCCTAGACCACTAATAAATTAAGTGATTTAGTTCCATCTAATTAATTGAGTTGAGAATTGAGCTCAAGTCTTCTTGGTTCTAAGTCTGCCTCTATCCATTATTCCAAATTTCCTCTCATCAACTTATTATTGATAGTATTAATAACAATATTTTGTAGTTGTAGTAATTATAATAGTGGAAATAGTAGTAACAATAATCAGAAAATAAGCATTTATTAAGCTTGTGCTATATATTATGCCATGTACCAAGTGCTGGGGATACAAAAAAGGGCAAAAAAAATCTTATTTTGAGAGTCAATAAATTATAGATGCAACATAAATATCTCATCTGATTATATGCATTGTTTTCAACAAAGACAAAAGTAATGTTTGCTGGGGAAAATAAGTTTCTGAGGCATTGAGACATTAATAAATGGGACTACTTCTTTACACTGCCTTCCAATAACATTGACTATTTACATTCTGTGTTGCAGGTCTTTATTAGTTTTGCTACCCAGCAGTAGTAAACGTCTATCTTGTCTTTGAATATTTCTCCAACTATATTCATCTAAATCCTGATGTCCATCTGGCTTCTGAAGAGGTTCTAAGCAGTTGAAAACAACTCTCCTCATGAGGAAAGGCTCATGGTTCAGCAATTGAAAGAAGCAACTGAACTCTTCTCTTTACTTTGGATATGAAAATAAGTCTGAGAAACTAAGTGACTTCTACAAAGCCACACAGATAATTCATGGACTAGACAAGAAACAAGGTCTATTGATTCCTTGTCCAATTCTGTTTCCTTTAGATATATTAGCATAGTTTGTTTATTTAATACCAACTCAAATGAGATCATTTTCAAGTCATGAATTCATTGAACTATAATGCTGTGACAAGGAAAATGTAGTCTTTCACAAATGATGTTACACAAATGATGCTCTCTATATACATTAAAACACTTATTATTTAGTCCTGCAGCCATATTAAATAAATTGAACAAGGTCCCATAAATTATACATGACAGAATATTCCCTCAGGCCTTTAGATTTCAATATTTCTTTTTGGGAAGTGGAAAGAGCTTTAATAGTGATAAAATGTGCTTTTCTTGACTTTGATCTTAGTTTCTTCTGTTTCTAAGAAAAATAGAATTGAATCCTATGTAATGGAATGCAAGTAAAAAGTTACAAGGATATAACATTGACCAATAACATGTTAGGTAAATGAAATTTCTTATAACTTTATAAAATGAGGTCTTTAAAAATATTGTCAATTGGAGAAGGAATCTATTTTATATTGAAATATAATTTTCATTTAATATATATATATTTAAAATAATAATAATAGTTATCATTTATAGAGTGTTAACATCAAGGTGTTTGACATATATTATTTGGTTTTCTGTGATCAAAAAGTGATCAGAATTTTTCAGGGTAAAAACTGCTCGACTTATTTTTGCTAATATCATCTGGAAACTTATTGAAGAGTGGCTAATTTAATTTTAACTTGATTTATTTGTGCAAATGAAGTCATTGAATAATGTTCTATGTTAATTTAGGATAAAAATCTTCTTCTTGGTAACATATTTTCTTTGCTATCATGGGATATAAAAAATCTCTCCAGATACAACTGTTCTTAATTGTACCTTTTTGCAAGGGTGATATTCAAATCTTAGACTTCCTTAGCCATTCAAGGATTATTTTGCCAGAAGTGGCTTTGAGCCATATCTATGTAAATCTTTCTTAAAGATACTGTGGTTTTTCACACGTTAATCTATATTCCTTGTAGAAATGTAATTATTTTGTATTAAATTTTTTTAAAAATTCTGAATTATAACCAATCTTAAAGCAATGAATAAATTAACGTTCATAAATTTGGCCTTGTTCTTGGGTGGTTTATTTTTTGTGTGTGTGTGTGTGATCATATTTTTTCTTCTTTGTAGCTTTATCTGTAATCTTTAGGAATTAAATTTAATTCAAGAAAAGTAGAAATGTTAAAAGTCTAAAATGTTAAGAAGGTTAAAATCAAATTGAATTGTAGAGTGGTAGGTTGAAGGTAGGATGCTTTTTTCTTCTCTATTTGAGCTAGAGTATAGATAAAGTTGAAGTTTCAAGTCATGTCATTGAATAATGTCTTTAAAAAATAACAGAGGGAAAACATGCTAAAGACCATATCCCACAAGACTGAATATAAAAGGTCAAATCTTATGTTAATGTTGAAAATGTCATTGCTTCTTTGAATCTCTCAAATGTTTTTGGAGTTACTTGTTGTCTTAGGACCTGTGGGTTTAAGGTCAAAACATGTGAGGATTTAAAAAAAAATGTATCTTTCTCTGAAAGCAAGGTTGATTCATGAGGTTTCCAGTAGAGATTACAATCTGAAACATTTCCAAAATTGAAGTAATTAGCATAATTAATATTTCAGTGCTTATTATTGCAACTCTAAAGATCAACATCATTCTCAGGGCAATGAAAGAGATTATGGCATGGTTGACAGCACTGAATTTGGAGTAAAGGAATATTTGATTTCAAATCCTAAATTCGAAATTTACCAACTACAAGAAAATGTGTGCCTCATTTTCTTATCCATGCAATGAAGTTGGATAAAGTGATCTTCAAGATTTCTTCTTCCTTTATATCAATGAAAAAAGTAACTACCATTTCCCCTTAGAACTGGAAGATTCAGCCAATCTGATGTGGTTCTTCTATCTCTATATCCCCTTCTATCTTCATACATCTCTTACATTTGTTCCCTTCTCTCTCCTGATACTGTCACTGTATTTGCACAGGTCCTTGTCAATTCATGTATAGCCTGTGGCAATAACATTATGGTTGACATCTCAGTCTTAAGCCTCTGTCTATGCAACTATCAAAGTGATATTTCTAAACCACTCATCTGAAAATGTCACTCTCCCCATTTAATAAATTCCATTAACTTTCTATTACTTATGAGGATCAAATATAAAACCTTCTGTTTGGTTTGCAAAGTTTTTCCTAACTTGGCTCTAATTTCCTTTTCTATCTTCCTTATATCTTACTCTCCTCCACATATTCTACCATTTAATCATCCTGACTTTGCTCTTCCTCACCAGAGAAATTCTATATCTTCTATAGAATTCTCAGCATTTTCACTGGCTTTCCTCAATGCTTGGAGTTTTCTTCTTCTTCATCTCTGTCACCTGGATTTCTTGACTTATTTTAAATTTTGGCTAAAAGTATTTTTTTTAACAAGTCATTCTTGTTCTCTCCCTAGTGAATTCTTTCTGTTTCTAAGTCTCCAGTGAATTACGTACATACCTTGTTTCCATATCATCTCTCCCTATAAACTATGTTATTCTCATAGACAAGGACCATTTTTACCTTTCTTCAAATCCCTAGTGTTTAATCTGTGACCTGGCACATCCTAAGAGCTTAATAAATGCTTGTTGACTTATATATTTACCCTATCCCTATACCTCGATGATAGCCATAAAATTTTTGGCAAATGGGAATTCATGCCTGTGAAGATGTTGTTTCTGCATAAAACATGCTGTTGCAGCATTGCAATGATGCTGTTGCAGTAATCTAGGCATGAGATTCTGAACAACTTTATAAATTATGGTTGCGGCCATCTGCTGTGCTAGAAGAATAATAGTTCACAATGCTGTTTCCAGTCTCCATAACTTTCTTAAAGCAGATTAACAGATCCTCTGAATCAACCATTTTCAAGTCTTATGGGAAAGGGAAAGAGAATAAGCATTTATTAAGTACTTATATACTAAGAATTATGTTAGGTGCTTAAAATATTACCATATCTTATTCTTACAACAATTTTGTGAAGTAGATGCTTTGTTTTTCTTTTCTTACAATTGAATAAACTGGGAGATAAAAATCAGTGTCTTCTCTAGTGTTACATAGCTAGTAAGCATCTGAGGTCATATTTGACTTAAAGTTTTCCTGACTTCATGCCAACCATCTTATCCATTGTGTCACTTAGCTTCCTCATTTATTTCCTACTGAAAAGGTCCTTTCAGAGGCAATAGAATACAGGAAGAATAATACTGTTTTTGTATTCAAAAGCTCTATATTCAAATTCCAACTCTGTCCCTTTGTTGCTTCAGGCAGACATACTCTTTAATTGTTTTATATCTGTTTCCTATTATGTAAGGTGGAGATCATATCTGTACCACCCACTTTACCAGAAGTAAGGAAAATGTGATGGGAAGTAGGGGAGGTAGGTGGCACAATGGATGGAATGTCAAACCTGAAGTCAGGAATGCTCATTTACTTGGCTTTAAACATTTACCAGATATGTGATCCTGGGCAAGTCACTTATCCATGTTTGCCTCAGTTTCCTCATCTATAAAATAAGCTGGAGAAAGAAATGGCAAATCACTCCAGTATCTTTGCCAAGAAAACCCCAATGAGTACATGCACATATACACACATATAAATATATACATATATGTATATATGTATATGTATATATATATACATACATATTTATTTATTTATTATCATTATTATTGATAAAATAATCATGCTTAACAAATTATATCATTTAAAAAACTGAAGTAGATATGCCTGGAAGGAAAAATGCCTAATAAATACCAAAAATCAAAGTGGAAACATTTTTCTTTTTAAAAAAATTATCAAAAACAATTTAAAGGATGCTTTGTTCAGTTTGTTCCCCATTTTGGAATGCATCCTTTCCTCAACTACACCTTTTCTTATTTCTTTAGTTCTTTGAAGCTTGGCTAATACTCACCTATTACATGATTTCTGTCCCCCCCACAATGAATTATATTTATTTTGTATGTATTTTTCTTCCTTATAATCAAAGAATGTTGTGGAAATGCTGATGAAAAATGGTATCCATTTGAAACCAGAAAGCTATCATAAGACTCCCAGATGAATTATTTCACAAAAGATATTTAACTGAGTACTTGTTTTTTGTCTTTTATTTTCTAGTTCCTATAACAACAAAAATGTTGTTATATATAACAACAAAAAAACAAACATGTGGGAATCACTAATGTGATATGGGAAGAAAGTTCCTTCTATGACTGCAAATAATTAAGAATAATTTAAAAGAAATGCGTCACACTTTTTCCAGAGATGCAAAACATTTTTCCCAATTTAGATATTTATCCATTAAAACTCTAAATGGGAAATCTCAATGTAAGAAAATGATAGCTCTGTATATTGAAATCCACTATGGAAAATATTCAAGAAGTATTCTTTCCATTTCTAAGCCAAGCTTGTCTATTGTAATTAATTTAAGAGTAATAATTTAGACTGAGGAAATATCCTGCATTTATTTCAAGAAGAATCTTTGTTACTGAAGAGAATAATGAAAATGATCACTTTTAGAACCAACATAAGAAAAAAAAATCTAACAAGTTGATGAAGCATGTATGGCTTATATATTGACACATAGATTAGAAATGTCCATCAATGGATAAAACATTCATTGAAATATATAAGTACTAATATTAGTACATTAAATATGTTCAAAATCAGTTATTTGTAATGATTACTAAAACAACTGAGATGGTATACTAGAAAGAGTTTAAGACATAGACTGACAAAGAACTGAATTTAAAGCCTGATACAGTGTGATCTTGAACAAGTCATCAAACTTTTAGTGTCAGCTCATTCATAAAATGGAGATAAAAATCAAATGTATTTTCTAAATTGTTTTGAGGAACAAATGACATGGCATATGTAAATGCTATTGCTATCATCACCATGATCATTAATCAGCTTCAACAATGAATGGTTTAGGTGGTGGGATAACAATGTAGTACGGGAATATTTTGTGAAATAAAAAATATGTAACATTGAAGAACTCTTAATCCATACATTTTCACTGAATTTAAGATTGAATGTACTTTAAAGATTTGTCTCTGTTTTAGATTTTGTGATTTATTAATAATCAAGAGAGTGATTGTTAGAAAGAAATGTTATTAACAAAGCTTCATCCATATTGCCAGATCTGATATTATGTACCTCATGAGATTTGGAGATTGAATTTTAATTACAGCTGTTCTACACACTAGCTCTGTCAATTTGGGCAAGTAACTTAATAAATCTAGCTTTTGGTTTCTTCATATATAAAATGAGGAAATTGGAGTAGGTGATTGTTAAAATTATGGTTGCATATATGCCCACTATGTTGTAAGTGAATACAATTTTAAAAGCTTTTTATTTTCAAAATATATGCATAGATTTCAGCATTCACCTTTGAAAAAGCTTGTGTTTGAAATTCTTTTCTCTCTCTCTTCACTCCACTTCCTCCCCTAGGTGCAAGTATTCCAATATATGTTGAATGTACAATTCTTCTATTCGTATTTTCACAATTATCATGGTGCATAAGAACAATCAGATCCAAAAAAGAAAAAAAAAGCTTAGAAATAAAACAAAATGCAAGAAAACAACAACAAAAAGAGTGAAAATACTAGGATCCACACTCAGTCCCCCACAGTCTTCCCTCTGTGTGCAGATGGCTCTCTCCATAACAAGACCCTTGGAACTGGCATGAATGACCTTGCTGTTGAAAAGAGTTGAGTCCATCAGAATTGATTAACATATAATCTTGGTGTTGCTGTGTACAATGTTCTCGTTTCTACTCATTTCACTTAGCATCAGTTCATGTAGATCTCTCCAATACTTGCTTGAAATCATCCTACTGATCATTTCTTATAGAAAAATACTATTCCATAACATTCACATACCATAACTTATTCAGGCATTCTGCAATAGTTTCCAGTTTCTTGCTACTACAAAAAGGACTGCCACAAACATTTTTGCAGATGTGGCTCTGTTTTCCTTTTTTATGATCTGCTTGGAAGATCTGGAGCAAAAGGTATGTACAATTTGATAGTTCTTTGAGTATAGTTCTATAGTGCTCTCCATAATTGTTGGATCAGTTCACAATTCTACCAATAAAGTATAAGCATTCTAGTTTTCCCACATCTTCTCCAACATTTAGCATCATTTTTCCTATCATCTTAGCCACTTTGAAAGCTTTGTAGTAGAAGTTAAAAGTTGTTTTAATTGGCGTTTCTCTAATCAATAGTCATTTAGAGCATTTTTCATATGACTAGAAATGATTACAATTTTTTCATCTGAAAATTATCTGGTCATGTGCTTTGACTATTTAACAATTGGAAAATGCTTTGTATTCTGATAAATTTGAGTCAATCTCTATATATTTTAGAAATTAGGCCTTTATCAGAACCCTTTGATATAAAAAGTCCCCCTCCCAACTTTTCTGCTTCTCTTCTAATCTTGTCTGCATTGGTTTTGTTTGTACAAAAAAAATAACATAATCAAAACTATCCATTTTACATTCCATAATGTACTCTAATTCTTCTTTGGGCACAAATTCCTATTCCTTTCTTTTCCATAGATCTAAGAAGTAGACTATCCGTTGTTTTTCTATTTTGCTTATAGTATCATTCTTTATGTCTAAGTCATAAATCCAATTCAATATTGATATAAGGTGCTAGGTGTGGGTCAATATGTAGTTTTTGCCATAATAATTTCCAATTTTCCCAGAATTTTTTTTTCAAGGAGTGAGTTCTCATCCCAGAAACTGGTGTCTTTTGATTTATCAATCACTAAATTACTCTAGTTACTGACTATAAAATTATATCTATATATAAAATTCTTGTAAAATTAACCATTTCTATAGATCAACTACTCAATTTTTTAGGCAGTACCAAATGATTTTGATGACCACTGTTTTATAATATAGTTTCAGGTCTGGTACCACTAGGCTACATTCATTTGCATTTTTTATCATTAATTCCCCTGAAATCTTGACCTTCTGTTCTTCCAGATGAACTTTGTTATGATTTTTTTCAGATCTGTAAAATAATTTCTTGGGAGTTTTATTGGCATGGCACTGAATAATTAGATTAATTTAGGTAAATTGTCATTTTTATTATTTAATAAATAAATCATATTTATTATTATATTATCTTGGACTACCTATGATAAGTTGATATTCTTCCAATTGATGATATCTGACTTTATTTGTGTTGAAAGGGTTTTGTAATTGTATTCATATAGTTCATTACTGCCTTGGAAAGTAGACTCTCAAATATTTTTTATTATCTACAGTAATTTTAAATGGGATTTCTCTATCTCTTGCTACTGGACATTGTTGGCAAAATATAGAAATTATGATGATTTCTTTGAATTTATTTTGTATCTTGCAACTGCTAAAGGTGTAAATTGTTTCTAGTAGTTTTTTAGTTTGATTCTCTAGGATTCTCTAAGTTTACCATCATATCACTGGCAAAGAATAATAATCTGGTTTTCTCATTACCTACTCTAATTCCTTTAATTTCTTTTTCTTCTCTTATTGCTAAAGCTAACATTTCTAATATGATATTAAATAGTAATGGTGATAGTGAACAACCTTGTTTCACCCCTGATCTTACTGGGAATTGTTCTATTTTATCCCCATCACATTGTTGCTTGTGGATGGTTTTAAATAGAAGGTACTGATCATTTTAAGGAAAATTTTACTTATTCCTATATTCTCTAGTAATTTTAATAAGAATGGGTGTTGGATTTTGCCAAATTCACTTTCTGTATCTAATGAGATAATTATATGATTTTTATTAATTTGGTTATTAATATAGTCAATTTTGTTGTTAGTTTTCCTAATATTGAACCAACTCTGTATTTCTGGTACAAATCCTAATTGGTCATGTTATATTATCGTGGGGATAATTTGCTGTAATCTTTTTGCTAATATTTTATTTAGGGTTTCTGCTTCAATATTCATTAGAGAAATTGGTCTATAATTTTCTTTTTCTGTTTTCACTCTCTCTAACTTAAGTATCAGCACCATATCTGTATAATAAAAGAATTTGGTAGGACTCCTTCTTTCATTATTTTTCTAAATAGTTTGCATAGTATTGGAATTAATTGTTTCTTAAATGTCTGGTAGAATTCACATGTAAATCCATCTGACCCTAAAGATGTTTTCTGAAGCAGCTGATTAATAGTTTGTTCAATTTATTTTTCTATAATAGGACTATTTAAGTAGTTTATTTCCCCCTCTATTAATCTGGGCAAGCTATATTTTTAAGTATTCATCCATTTCACTTATATTATCAGATTTATTGGCATATAATTGGTAATGTAACTCCTAATTATTACTCTAATTTCCTCTTTATTAGTGTAAAGTTCACCTTTTTCATTTTTGATACTACAATTTAATTTCTTCTTTCCTTTTTCTAATCAAATTAACTAAAATTTTACATATTTTATTATTTTTCATAAAACTAACTCTTAGTTTTGTTTATTATTTAAATAGTTTCCTTACTTTAAGTTTTATTAATCTTCCCTTTTATTATCTGAATTTCAAATTTGATCTTTAATTGTGGATTTTTAATTTGTTCTTTTTCTAGCTTTTTTAGTTACATGCCAAAATTCATTGATTTCTTTCTCTATTTTACACAAGTAGTTATCTAAAGATATAAAACTTCCCCTAGGGACTACTTTTGCTGTGTCCCATTAATTTTAGTATGTTTTCTCATTATTGTGTTTATCTTGGATGGAATTATCAATTTAGCCTCTGATTTGTTGTTTCACCCACTCCTTTGTAGGGATTAGATTATTTAGTTTCCAATTAATGTTTAGTTTATTTTCTCCCTGTACATGTAATTTTTATTACATGTAATTTTATCACATCATGATCTGAAAATATGCAGTTATTATTTCTGCCTTTCTGCATTTGATTATGAAGGCTTTATTTCCTATACATTGTAAATTTTTTTTTGTGTAGGTTCCATGCACAATCAAGAAAAATTTTATATCTTTCTGTCTTGATTCAATTTTCTCCAAAAGTCTATTTTATCTAACTTTTCTAAAATTCTATTTACTTTCTTAACTTCTTTTTTATTAATTTTATGGTTTGATTGATCTAGTTCTGATAGAGCAAATTTGAGATCTCTCATTGATATAGTTTTGCTATCTATTTCTTCTTATATCTCTCTTAACGTCTCCTCTAGTTACTTGATTTGCTATACTACTTGGAGCATATATGCTTAGTATTGATTATTTATGGTATCCTTCATCAAGATGTAATTTCCTTTCAATTTTATTAATCTCCTTTTATTTTTAGAATTTCAAGTGTAGTATTTGAATGGGGGCAGTTTAATTTGTTCCTTTTCTAGCTTTTTTAGTTGCAAGCCCAATTTATTAACCTTCTCTTTATTTTATGCAAGTAGGCCTCTAGAGATAGGCTGTTTACTATTAGTCTCCTTGGAGTTGAGAAACTGCTCTCTTTCTGTATAGAAGCTATGGATCTTCCTTTTGATATTTTTACCCATTTTTAAAAGCCTGTAAAATCTGCCTTCAGGTCATGGGGGTTAACAGCTTCCTCTGCAAAGCAGGGATAGGTGCCAGCCGGCTCCAGAGAGTGGCCAGGTATGGGAGTGCTCTGGGAAAGAATTCCCCACCCCTATCAAAAGTGATTTAGACCTGATTAGCAGGGGTTAACTGAGGAAGTACCCAGTGAAGAACCCTGCTGTGTGGATTAGCAACTGCCCTGGAGCTAGAGACTGGGCAGTGAAAGTATCACTGTCCCAACCAAAGCCCATTGTAGGACTGTGGGTATTAACAGCTGACCAGCAAATAGCACAGAGGGAAGTGTCTCTTCCCCAGAAGCACAGTCTGATGCTAAAGTTCTATTGCCCCCACTGTGCAGATCAGAGGCTGTGCCCCCCTGCTGTGCCAATTTGCAACTGCCCAGAGGAAACCCCCTGTACTGCAGAATAGGACCTTATATTTGTATTGTGGTTTGTAATAAGTCACTTCTGGTTTTGGGTGGGTATAAGTACCCTCTGCCTTTGGCTTTAAGTTCTCTGCTGGTCTGCTGCTTTACCACCAAGGCAGAGCAATCAGCCTATGCCAAAGTCGTCTCTGTATTTTTTCTAACCACAGAGGCCAACCCCTCCCCTGCCTGCTCTGTTTGCCAGCCTCTCCTAATTCCCTGTTTTCATTGATCTACTCCAGCCCCTCAGGACAAACTTTTTCTGAGGAACTTCCAGATTATCTTTGGCTGGTGAGTTGTACTTCTAGTCTTAGTGAATTTTGCCAGTCAAGTGCTATTTTTGAGGCTGAATTAAATTATTGGTCGTGTGGTAAGAGAGGAGGCATGTGCCTTCTCTGCCATCTTGGCTGGCCCCCCCCCCCCCCATTGTATTCTTTACCAACTTTTAAAGTGGAAGTTGCTACCTTCTAATTGTGGCTCCTTGATATTTAAATTAATTCTTTCTGGCTTCTTACAGTATTTTCTCCTTGATCTGATAATTCTGGAATGTAGCTATAACATTCCTTGGAGTTTTCATTTTGGTGTCTTTTTCAGGAGGTGATTAGTGAATTCTTTCAATGGCTATTTTATCTTCTGGTTCTAAGACATGAGGGAAGTTTTCCTTGATGATTTCTAGAAAAATGTTGTCCAGTTCTTTTTTCTCCTTTTTCCCTACATTATTTCAGTCATTAGAAATTGTATATCTCTAGATGGAAAAGAAAGCCTTCTTCCCAACCCTCATGTCCTGCTCCCAAGTATGGCTTGAATTTCATACTCTGCCTTGGTAATCCAAGTGGGGCAACTACCACTTATAAGAATTTGTGTTCCCTCCAAGACAATGTGATATAGTGGTTTGAAAATTGAACTTAGAGTCCTGAAAAGCTGGTGGTAGTGCTGCTTTTGATGCCTATTGGCTGGTTGACCCTGGGAATGTCTACCTACCTCAGGAAGTTCTCAGGCTATAAATCAGTTAGTTAATATTCATTTATTAAGTACTTATTATATTCCAATCACTATGTTGAGAACTGGGGATGCAAAGAGAGGCAAGACCATCCTTCCCCACCAAAACAACAACAATAATTAAAACAACAGCAAAACTGCCCCTGTTCTTGAGAATGCACATTCTAATGAGTGGGGGACATGGTATTAGAATAGAAGAGAGCAGTTATTTTGTTGGTGAGCAGAATTCTACTACAGGGAGTAAAATGACAAGTTTGATCCCAAATCAAAAAAATATATATATCACTATGAATGGTTCTCTGCTATTGATAGAATATTCAGTTTGCTAGAAGGTTAAAGCACTGATCTCTACACATTCTGAAAACTAGATCTAAATGTAAACAGATGAAGGTAAAAGTCTTGTTTTTCAATCCAAATCTTCTTGGGTAGATAAAACATCAGTTTAGGATCTGAAATTTTTCATTTTTCTCTCAATGCCACAGACATGCAGGCCTGTCAAAAATTCTATCTCATTCCTAAGGGTGACCTGCTAGATGAGGAAGGGTATGAGGCTAACTGGCTTTTCACTTTTTACCTGTCTCTGATGAGTGTGCAAATATGTCATTCCAATATTATTTTTTTAAAAAAAGTATTTTGTCTGATTTTGATATTTTTTAGCCCAGAGCACATCTCTTTCACAGAATCATCAGCTATGTGTCTGATCTACTCAAGCTTCTTATTTATCTTTTAAGAGTATAAAGTCTGCAGATAGGAAAAAAAGGCAGATTGAGACTGGTTAAGTATAAAAGAAAATATCTTCAAAATATTCATATACTGGCCAAACACTATTTTTGGTTTGGTATTCTTCTCTGGACATCTTACTTTAAGAGTGATTTTTATAAACTTGGAAGTTTTTGGAGGATTGACCAGGAACCTAAGAAGTATAGAAATCATACAATATGAAGGAAACTTGATAAAATCAGTTGTTTAGAACAAAGAGGAGGCTTGTAGAAGCTTTATAATTGTTTCCTCTTCTGGAAGGAATTGTAGAAGGAAAAGGGAGAGACATTACATATTCCTAGGAAGGAGAATTAAAAGGTGGAAGGGGATTGAATTTTATTAATGGTTAATGTGTAAGAATATACTTTATAAAAATAAAGATGTGCAATACTAGAATGGCTCATCTTATCAATTAGTGAATTCCCAGTTAATAGAATTTTTTAAGTAGAGGACAAATAAGTTATGGAAATTGTAAAGGAGGATTTCTCTCATAGCAATGAGTTCAACCAGTTTTCAATAACATCATTTTCAGTTCTAAAATTCTCACTTAGATCACAACAAATGATTTTAAACTTAAAGTTAATGAAGTATACTTTAACAATTATAGTCTTTTTTTATTGTTTTGCAACTTTGTTGGGAGAGAAAGCCACAGTGCACCTGCTAGCTGTATAATGGTAGACACTACTACTTCAAATTCATATACTTTTTTCTAAAATAGAAACATAAATCCAAAATTAATATACCACAAATAAAGGAGATTTGTTTAAAAAAAGAACAATACAAAAACTATAAGTTATTTAATTCTTACCAAGAACAAAAGTTCTTCCCATTTTCATTTTCTACTTTTAGGTGCTTAGGTAAAGCATGTTAAGATCCCAAGATTCTGTGAGATTTTTTGTTGATCCCTTTGTACTGGTGGCAATCTACTAATGACTCTGAAAAATGGAATCTTTCTGTTTGGTTCAGTAGTCTTATGTGAAGTCATATTTTGGCTCAGCATGAAGTTCTTTCTATTAGAACTATCTAATATGGCATTAGTTGATTCATTAGATAATAAATTCCCAATAGAGACTGAATGGTCACTAGTAAAAATAATGTAAAATGGCCATTTTGATTTCTTTATATCGACTTGTGAAATTTATTTCTGCAATATATTCTGTTGTATAATTCCATTGAGTTGAAGTATGGTTTGAGGAAAAGGAACTTTTCTTTGAGGAGGAGGAAAAGGAAAAGAATTTGGAGTCAAAAACTTGAGCCCTTTGCTTTTAAGTTTACCACTTATGGTTTGCTAAACTTTGTGCAAGTCCCTTGAATCTTAGTTTTTTTTAAATCTTACATTTAGTCTCTGTCACTTATTGTCTTTGTTTTAGTTTTGCTTTTCCCCTACACAGATAGACCTAAAATTCACATCTGATCAAATTTCTATTTCCTATAAGGAGATAACTGTGGTGATTTCTATGAGTTTCTCCTCACTTAATATGATGCTGGATTTGATTATATTGTCATTTCTTACTATTTATTTCTGACTTGTGCCTTGGCACTTTCTGATTTACCACAGTCACTTCATGCCCCCACCAGTACAGTTCAACAGTTAAAACTATGATCAATGTTTTCTTTTTCATAGATTTCCTATTTAATTTAGGAAGCAACCTCACATTCTATCTAAAACTGTACCCTCCATTCTTGTTTTATTGACACTTTTCAATAGGAATCTAAACAGATGTAATTAAGATCACAGTTATTACTATCTGAGCTGACTCTGAAGATTTTGTAGTGTTGTTCCACATTTCTATACAAGCTTTGATATTCTAATCATATGTGGAGTCCTTATATATACAGAAACCAAAACACTTTCTTTTTAGTTTCTTTTATGTTATGTATAACATAACATTAAGTTAAATTAATGACTGTGACATCATTTTTTTCTTTTCTTTTTTATCATAGCTTTTTATTTACAAGATATATGCATGGGTAATTTTTCATCATTGACCCTTGCAAAACCTTCTGTTCCAACTTTTTCCCTCCTTCTCCCCACCCTTTCCCCTAGAGGTCAGGTAGACCAATACATGTTAAATATGTTAAAGCATATGTTAAATACAATATGTGTATACATATTCATACAGTTATTTTATTGCACAAGAAAAATTACACTTAGAAATAAGGTAAAATTAACCTGAGAAGGAAATAAAAATGTAGGTAAACAAAAACAGAGGGAGTGGAAATGCTATGTTGTGGTTCACACTCATTTCCCAGGGTTCTTTTGCTGAGTGTAGCTGGTTTTCTTCATTACTGAACAAATGGAACTGCTTTGGTTCATCTCAGTGTTGAAGAGGGTCACGTCCATCAGTATTGATCATCATAAAGCATTGTTGTTGAAGTATATAATGATCTCCTGGTCCTGCTCATTTCACTCAGCATCAGTTCATGTCAATCTCTCTAGGCCTTTCTGAAATCATCCTGCTGGTCATTTCTTACAGAACAATAATATTCCGTAACATTCATGAACCAAATTTATTTAGCTATTCTCTATGTGATAGGTATCCATTCAATTTTCAGCTATTACAAAGAGGGCTGCCACAAACATTTTTGCACATACACACCCCTTTCCCTTCTTTCAGATCTCTTTGGGATATAAGCTCAGTAGTAACACTGCTGGATCAAAGGATATGTGCAGTTTGATAACTTTTTGAGCATAGTTCCAAATTGCTCTTCAGAATGGCTGGATGCATTCACAATTCCACAAACAATGTATCAGTGTGAGACATCATTTCAATGGGAGGTGACTCAGAGTTACTGAAATCTAGAACAACACAGCCCAGCTAAGCTGAAAGAGTTTGATCAATTATTTTATCATTATTAATTAATTGTGCTAGAATTTGGAGATAAAAAGACAAAAATGAAGCTCTCCTCAGCTTTTCCTCTCAACAAAAGATTTGAAATAATGTCTGGTAATGATGGTTGACCCAACTATTATCCAAGGATTAACGTAGGTAAGTTTGTTTTCTTTTTTTTTTTTTAATTTTATTTATATATTTTTGACATTATATATGCATGAGTAATTTTTTATAACATTATCCCTTGTATTCATTTTTCCAAATTATCCCCTTCCTCCCTCTATTCCTTCCCCTTGATGACAGGCAATCCCATATATTTTACATGTGGGTAAGTTTGTTTTCTCATTACATACCTTGGTTACACAGTAATGAATATTTGAGCTATGGCCAGTCATGAAGACTATTTTTCCAAGGAATCTAGGATGTGGTCTGCATCAATAGAATGTGCCCCTTATTGATAAAGTGCATTAAATTATGTTACCTTGAAAAGTTAGGCATGGGAAGAATGCTATTACTACCAAAATTACATCAATAAGAACAAATAGAATTGGTCAGCAATTTATAAAATCTTTGAGGCTTATACTTTGGTTTATATAAGTTAATCTTTTGTTAGGATTACAAGGTGATAACTCAGATTATCTAAACAATTCTCTAGCTCAGAATTCACACCTTTGGTTCAGGCCTTTGAAAGGAGTTTGCACCTTTGGATTTCTGGGGGGGGGGGGGGAGTTTACAGGTTTAAAAGTGTTTGCACCTTTAAGAGGAGCAAGTTCATTGGTTGAAGTATTTCCCGAAGGCCCCTGAGTTCTCATGGGCCCATACTCTGGGAGGATAAAAGAAGACAACATTGGGCCTGGACAAGCAGTCTGGATTGAGGAAGGACAAGAGCTGGAGGAGATTCAGAGCCAGGATTCAGGAAGAAGAGGATTCAAGATTCTACCTTCGCTCTGGCTGGAAGTTCCAGAAGCCTCTCAAGAAACCTGCACAGAGAGGAAAATATTTTACAGAAAAGAAACCTCCTCCTAGAGAAGGATTACAACTGAGAGACGATCAGAATATTAAAATCTTTTATTTTTTCTAGGAAAAACATACATGAAGTTTTGTATTGAAAGCCCTTCACCATTGAAAGTGGATCCCATTTATCTTTCCAACTTACTTAACACTCCCAGGTGGATTATGTATTCACCTTCATGTACCTTACATTGCATTAAAATTGGTATTCTTGGTTTTCTTTGTACATGATATTCTATTTCCTACCTTTATGCCTTTGCCTAGTAGGGCCATATTGATGTAATGCTCTCTCTTCTCAACTTTAGCTTTTGGAACCTCTACTTTCTAACTGATTTCTATCAACTCATTTCCTACTCGTTTATTTTTCAGAAGAGGGAACTGAGACAAGCAGGATTAAGTGAGTTGTTCAGGGTCACAGCCACTAAGCATATGAGGCCAGATTTGAACGCAGAAATCCAACTCTTCCAAACTTTAGGCCCAGTACGTATTATGGCACCACTTACCACTTACTTTGATCATTTAGACTTCTACATTTGCAGAGTAGAATTAATTTAATCTAGCTCTGCTGTTGTTTATTTTCTGAGAGAAAGTATTCTGAGTCATTGAACTTACATCCTGACACATTCCTACATTATTGACACTGATATATCTTAGGGTCACTGAACACTACCATTCTCTCAATAATGGCACTTTATAAAATTTATTACCTTTACAATTATTTAATGGGTACATATATAGGGATTATAATTGTTGGCAATAAAGAGAGATCCTTTGTTCATCTTGCCTCTCCATATAAATCTTTCATAAATTCCCAATTTCTAACAGGACCTCACACATCAAAAATGTATCCTTAGTGCTAGAGGATACTCTGGGTCCCATCTGAGTATCAATTATCATCATCAGTATATGGAGACTTCCTCTCATTTCTGGAAGCCTGAACATCCTGCTAGGACTAGAGTTATTTGATAAGTGTAAAAGTCTCACAAATGAATCTCTCTCTCTCTTTCCATAGTATAGTAGAAAGCATCAGACTTTAATTAGATGGTTCAATATCAATTTTTCAACTTACTGTCTCTTGGATGTCTAAAATATAGATCCACAAAGTGATAGAGATGAAAGAAATCTTTAGAGATAACTTGGTCTGTTGATAACAAATTCAGATAGAAGTGGATCCCTGCAGAAGGAAATCTAC
Source organism: Sminthopsis crassicaudata (assembly GCF_048593235.1). NCBI lineage: Eukaryota > Metazoa > Chordata > Mammalia > Dasyuromorphia > Dasyuridae > Sminthopsis > Sminthopsis crassicaudata. The sequence continues at coordinate 681,230,471 of NC_133617.1, forward strand.
AAATTACCATTGTAATTGTAATATAAAATAAAAATTGAAATAGATTTTACTTATTTTATTACATATTTCCTAATTACATTTTAATTTTCTTTGGATCATACTCTGAGGTTGTGAGCTATAATTCTTCTAATCATTGATAGATGACACAAGTGACACCCAGAGAAATAAATGCTTCATCCTAGGTCACTCACCTAGGTAGGGCAAAAACAGTACTTCTACTGAGATCTTTTGACTAAGTGCAGAGCATTTTCCATGACATTACAGTGTTTTGGTTAACATATGTGGGTCTCTGTTCTGTCATTTCCCACCCAATTTAATATAATATTTTAAAATATATATGTATATATATGTTATATTTATAATATTATATAATATTTTATGTATTACAATATTACAATAAAATATTTTATGAAATGGGGATAATCATATTGGCAGTACCTACACAAGATTGTTGTAAGGAACAAATCATACAAGCAAAATCATATGGAGCTTTATATTTACAAAATCCTCTATTCTTGCAAGTTATTATAATTTTTGTTATTGTAATTATTGTCAACCCCTTAGAAAAATGCCCTGTTGATATTAATAGGAGCAGATCTGGTGAGTTGCTTCCAGTCCCTGCTTATAAGGCAAATTCTGGGAAACCAGGCTGTTTCTTGAACAGAACAGCCAAGCTACCCACTGCAAATACAAGGGGTCCTGTGCTCAAAGCTAAAGCTCAGAGCTGCACAGGAAGCTTGGGATGATGTCGCCTTTACATCAGGAGCAGTGTTCCACGTTAAAAGTAAAAAAGAAAGAAATACCAAAAGAAATGGAAAGAAAATGAGCAAGAAACAGAAAAAAAAACCTTGACCATAAAAAGATACTATGCTGACAAAGCAGGCAAAATACAAACTCAGAGAAGAACACAATGTCCAAAGAAAAAAAATCCCAAAGATATGAATTGGTCTCAAGCCCACAGTGGCTTCTTAGAAATTATCATAAAAGGTAAATGAGAGAAGTAGAGGAAAACATGAGAAAAACAAAATGAGAGGTTTGCATGAAAGAGTTAACAATTTGGAAAAGGAAGGAAAACAGTAAGCAAACTGAAAAAAGAGGTATAAAAACTAACTAAAGAAAATCACACTTTAAAAACTGGAATAGGGAAAATGGCAGTTAATGGCTTTGTGAGACAGCAAAAAGAAGACTGGATAGCATTCCACAAGAGCTAATTAGGGAAAATGATCCCAATATTCTAAAAACAGAGGGGGAAATACTGATTTAAAGAATCCATTGATCATCTTTGGGAAGAAATCCTATAAGGAAAATCCTAAGAAACACTGTTGTAAAATTCTAAAACTATAATCTCAAGGAAAAAATACCACAACCTTCCAGAGCAAAAAATTAAAATATCAAAGAGCACTAGTCAGGTTTACCCAGGATCTGGCAGCTTCTACAATTAATGATCAGTGACTTGGAATACCATATTCTAGAAGGCAAAGGATTTGGGGATACAACCAAGAATGAACTACCCAGTGAGATTCGTTATCATCTTTCAGGAAAGGAGATAGAGCTTCAATGAAGTAAGAGATTTTCAATCATTTCTATCAAAAACAAAACAAAACAAAACAAAAAAAATTAACAGAAAATTTAATCTACAAACACAGGACTCCGAGAAGTGTAGAGAAAATTATGTATTTAGAAGTTGAATTGTTTATATCCCTAAATGGGAAAACAATATCTGTAACTATTGAGAACTCTTGTCTATATCACACTGTCAGAAGGGGGTATCAAATGGACAGAGGGTGTGGTTTTGTGAATGGTTCCTGATGTGAAAGTCTGCACTAGAAAATTAGGAAAGGGAAGTTATAATGGGAAAATGAGTTCACACACCAAGAGGCTTAAAAAACCTATTACAATAGAGGGAAAAATGGATAAGTATTTTCTCATGAAAGCTTGATTGATCTAATCAATTTTGGCTCTAAGAGGGAATAATTTAATCATTTGAATTGAGTAAAAAATTTATTTAATCCTATAAAAGAAGTAAGAAAAAGAAGGAACAGGATACAGAGAGGATAGAAACAGTAGGGGAAAAGGTAAGAGAATGGGGGGGAGGACTGTTAGAAAATAAGATGGTGGGGGGTATGGACAAAAAAAGAGAACATACTACTAAGAACAGGAAAGAGAATAACAGTACATACGAGAGAGAAAATAGGATGAATGGAAATACAAAGCTGGTAATCATAGATGTGAATGTGAATAGGATGGACTCTCATAAAACAGAAGTAAATATTATAGTGGATTAAAAAACAGAATTCTATAATATGTTGTTTACAAGAAACACATCTGACATACAGAGGCACATACAGAATAAATGTAAAACCTGGAACAGATTTTATTATGCTTCAACTGAAGTAAAAAAAAAGGGGAGGGGAAGTATAGCAATTCCAATCACAGATAAATAAAAGTAGAAAGTAGAAATAAATATATTTTATTACAATAAATAAGAAGGGAAAGCACACTTTGTTAAAGGGTATGTAAATAATGAAGAAGTTACTGGGCTTATATTCCAAAGAGATATTAAAGAAGGGAAAAGGACCTGTATGTGCCAAAATGTTTGTGGCAGCCCTTTTAATAGTGGCTAGAAACTGGAAAATGAATGGATGCCCATCAATTGGAGAATGGCTAAATAAATTGTGGTATATGAATGTTATTGAATATTATTGTTCTGTAAGAAATGACCAGCAGGATGAATACAGAGAGGCTTGGACTGAACTGATGCTGAGTAAAATGAGCAGAACTAGGAGATCATTATACAATTCAACAATGATACTGTATGAGGATGTATTCTGATGGAAGTGGATATCTTCAACATAGAGAAGAGCTAATCCAATTCCAATTGATCAATGATGGACAGAATCAGCTACACCCAGAAAAGGAACACTGGGAAATGACTGTGGACTGTTTGCAATTATGTCTTTTTCCCCAGGATATTTTTATCTTCTGAATCCAATTCTTCTTGTGCAACAAGAGTACTGTACAGGTCTGCACACATATATTGTATCTAGGATGTACTTTAACATGTTTAACATGTGTGAGACTGCCTGCCATCTACAGGAAGGGGTGGAGGGAGGGAAGGGAAAAGTCAGAACAGAAGTGAATGCAAGGGACAATGTTGTAAAAAATTACCCATGCATATGTTCTGTCAATAAAAAGTTATAATTAAAAGAATAATGAATTAGTAACATTACTAAATGAATAAGCACCAACTTGTTGACCAGGCAAAGTCCTAGAGATTTTAAGTCATTTACAGGATGAAATTGACAGCAAAACTATTCTAGTGAGGGACCTCAATGTTACCCTCTTTAGTGTCAGAATAAACTAATCACAAAAAACCCAAAAAATAGCATACTAGAAAACCTAAATATGATAGACTTCTAGAGAACAATCAATAGAGTTAAAAAGGAATACATGTTTTTCTAGGCAATATATAATACATACACAAAAATTGACCATATATTAAGACAAAATTGTAAATCAAATGTAAAAAGTCAGAAATAGCAAATGTTTCTTTTTCAGACCACAATTCAATAAAATTTATATTCAATACAGGGCAAGGGGAAGATAGACTAAAAACAATTGGAAATTAAATAATTTTTTTTTTATCAAAAACAAAATTTTCTTTTATTTTAGATAATTTTGTTGAAAAATCTAAAATACAATTTGTATGTTCTGGCCTTCTTAAAGCTACCATTTTTTTTTTTTGTGATTCAGTGACTATAACCATTTTCTTACAATACTAAGCTATGATACAGTACCTATTCACACAATACCCTATTCAAAGTGCCACTTATGTTACAGAGATAGATTTGCTATTCATATTATTTCTCACAACTTTGAGTTCACCCACTTATAAAGTTCTGAGTTTCTTTTTTTTTTCTTTTTTTTTTACTTAATAATTTTTTATTATATATATATTTTATGATATTATCCCTTGTATTCATTTTTTCAAATTATGCCCCCCTCCCTCTATTCCCTCCCCCCGATGACAGGCAATCCTATACATTTTACATGTGTTACAATATAGTCTAGGTACAGTACATGTGTGTGAATATCATTTTCTTGTTGCACAATAAACATTAGATTCCGAAGGTACATGCAACCTGGGCAGACAGATATTAGTGCTAACAATTTACATTCACTTCCCAGTGTTCCTTCTCTGGGTGTAGCTACCTCTGTCCATCATTGATCAACTGGAAGTGAGTTGGTTTTTCTTTATGTTGAAGATTTCCACTTCCATCAGAATACATCCTCATACAGTATTGTTGTTGAAGTGTACAGTGATCTTCTGGTTCTGCTCATTTCACTCAGCATCAGTTGATGTAAGTCTCTCCAAGCCTCTCTGTATTCCTCCTGCTGGTCATTTCTTACAGAGCAATAATATTCCATAACCTTCATATACCATAATTTACCCAACCATTCTCCAACTGATGGACATCCATTCATCTTCCAGTTTCTAGCTACAACAAAAAGAGCTGCCACAAACATTTTGGCACATATATGTCTCTTTCCGCTCTTTAGTATTTCTTTGGGATATAATCCCAGTAGTAGCGCTGCTGGGTCAAAGGGTATGCACAGTTTGATAACTTTTTGGGCATAATTCCAGATTGCTCTCCAGAATGGCTGGATTCTTTCGCAACTCCACCAGCAATGTATTAGTGTCCCAGTTTCCCCACATCCCCTCCAACATTCATCATTATTTGTTCCTGTCATTTTAGCCAAACTGACAGGTGTGTAGTGGTATCTCAGAGTTGTCTTAATTTGCATTTCTCTGATCAGTAGTGATTGGGAACACTCTTTCATGTGAGTGGATATAGTTTCAATTTCTTCCTCTAAGAATTGTCTGTTCATATCCTTTGACCTTTTATCAATTGGAGAATGGTTCGGTTTCTTATAAATTAGGGTCAGTTCTCTATATATTTTGGAAATGAGACCTTTGTCAGAACCTTTGTTTTTAAAAATATTTTCCCAATTTGTTACTTCCCTTCTAATCTTGTTTGCATTAGTATTGTTTGTACAGAAACTTTTTAGTTTGATGTAATCAAAATCTTCTATTTTGTGATCAATAATGATCTCTAGTTCTCCTCTGGTCATAAATTCCTTCCTCCTCCACAAGTCTGAGAGGTAGATTATCCTCTGTTCCTCTAATCTATTTATTATCTCCCTCTTTATGCCTAAATCATGGATCCATTTTGATCTTATCTTGGTATATGGTGTTAAGTGTGGAACCATATCTAATTTCTGCCATACTAATTATCAGTTTTCCCAACAGTTTTTTCCGAATAATGAATTTTTATCCCTAATGTTGGTATCTTTGGGTTTGTCAAAGATTAGGTTGCTATATATGTACACTTTTTTGTCCTTTGTATCTAATCTGTTCCACTGATCTACCGGTCTATTTCTTAGCCAATACCAATTGGTTTTGGTGACTGCTGCTATATAATATAGCTTTAGATCAGGTACACTTAGACCACCTTCCTCTGAGTTTTTTTTTCATTAGTTCCCTTGCAATTCTCGACCTTTTATTCTTCCATATGAATTTTGTTGTTATTTTTTCCAGGTCATTAAAATAGTTTCTTGGGAGTCTGATTGGTATAGCACTAAATAAATAGATTAGTTTGGGGAGTATTGTCATCTTTATTATATTCGCTCGGCCTATCCAAGAGCACTGAATGTCTTTCCAATTATTTAAATCTGATTTTATTTTTGTGGCAAGTGTTTTGTAATTTTTCTCATATAATTCCTGACTTTTCTTTGCCAAATACTTTATACTCTCAACATTTGTTTGGAATGGAATTTCTCTTTGTATCTCTTGCTGTTGCATTTTGTTAGTGATATATAAAAATGCCGAGGATTTATGTGGATTTATTTTGTATCCTGCCACTTTGCTGAAATTTTGAATTATTTCTAGTAGCTTTTTAGCAGAGTCTTTGGGGTTCTCTAAGTATACCATCATGTCATCTGCAAAAAGTGATAGTTTAATTTCCTCATTTCCTACTCTAATTCCTTGAATCTCTTTCTCGGCTCTTATTGCCGAGGCTAGCGTTTCTAGTACTATATTGAATAGTAATGGTGATAGTGGGCAACCTTGTTTCACTCCTGATCTTACTGGGAAAGGTTGCAGTTTATTTCTATTGCATATTATGCTTACTGAAGGTCTTAAATATATGCTCCTGATTATTCTAAGGAATAGTCCATTTATTCCTATACTCTCAAGAGTTTTTAGTAGGAATGGATGTTGGATTTTGTCAAATGCTTTTTCTGCATCTATTGAGATGATCATATGGTTCTTATTAATTTGATTATTAATGTCAATTATATTAATAGTTTTCCTAATATTAAACCATCCCTGCATTCCTGGAATAAATCCTACTTGATCATAGTGTATTATCCTGGAGATGATTTTCTGAAGTCTTTTTGCTAATATCTTATTTAAGATTTTAGCATCAATATTCATTAAGGAGATTGGTCTATAATTTTCTTTCTCAGTTTTCGATCTACCTGGCTTAGGTATCAGTACCATGTCTGTGTCATAAAAGGAGTTTGGTAGGACTCCTTCATCCCCTATTTTTTCAAATAATTTATATAACATTGGGGCTAATTGTTCTTTAAATGTTTGGTAGAATTCACATGTGAATCCATCTGGCCCTGGGGATTTTTTCCTGGGGAGTTGATTAATAGCTTGTTCTATTTCTTTTTCTGAAATGGGACTATTTAAGCAATTTATCTCCTCCTCTGTTAATCTAGGGAGCCTATATTTTTGGAGGAAGTCATCCATTTCACTTAAGTTATCAAATTTATTGGCATAAAGTTGGGCAAAGTAACTCCTTATTATTTCTCTAATTTCCTCTTCATTGGTGGAAAGATCCCCCTTTTCATTTGTAAGACTATCAATTTGATTTTCCTCTTTCTTTTTTTTTGATCAAATTTACCAAAGGTTTATCTATTTTATTGGCTTTTTCATAAAACCCACTCTTGGTTTTATTTATTAATTCAATAGTTTTTTTACTTTCAATATTATTGATTTGTCCTTTTAATTTTTGTATTTCAAGTTTAATTTTTGGTTGGGGGTTTATAATTTGGTCTTTTTCTAGCCTTTTAAGTTGTAAGCCCAATTCATTAATTTTCTCTTTCTCTATTTTCTTCAAATAAGCCTCTAAAGATATAAAATTTCCCCTTATTACTGCTTTAGCTGCATCCCAAAGATTTTGATATGATGTCTCATCATTGTCATTATCTTGGGTGAAATTGTTAATTGTTTCTATAATTTGCTCTTTCACCCAGTCATTCTTTAAGATGAGATTATTCAGTTTCCAATTACTTTTTGGTCTATTTACCCCTAACTTTTTACTGAATGTAGCTTTTATTGCATTGTGATCTGAGAAGAAGGCATTTATTATTTCTGCCTTCCTATATTTAATTTTGAGATCTTTATGTCCTAATATATGGTCTATTTTTGTATAGGATCCATGAATTGCTGAGAAGAAAGTATATTCCTTTCTATTGCCATTCAGTTTTCTCCAAAGGTCTATCATACCTAGTTTTTCTAATATTCTATTTACTTTTTAAATTTCTTTCTTGTTTGTTTTGTGGTTTGATTTGTCTAAATCTGAGAGTGCAAGGTTGAGATCTACCACTATTATAGTTTTACTGTCTGTTTCTTCTTGCAATTCTCTTAACTTTTCCTTTAGAAAGTTAGATGCTATACCACTTGGTGCATATATGTTTAGTATTGATATGGCTTCATTATTTATGCTACCTTTCAGCAGGATATAGTTTCCTTCCTTATCTTTTTTAACGAGATCTACTTCTGCTTTTGCTTGATCTGAGATAAGGATAACTACCCCTGCTTTTTTGGCTTTACCTGAAGCATAATAGGCTCTGTTCCAACCTTTTACCTTTACTCTGTATGTATCTCCCTGCTTTAAGTGTGTTTCCTGTAGACAACATATTGTAGGGTTCTGCTTTTTGATCCAATCTGCTATCCGTCTCCGTTTGATGGGATCGTTCATCCCACTTACATTTACATTTAAAATTACTAATTCTGTATTTCCTGCCATCGTATTATCCTCAGATTATGCTTTTTTCCCTTGACCCCCCTCATCCCCCTCCCCAATATTTAATTTACAGACCCCCCTTGTGACGCGCAACCCTCCCTCTTTTTTTTTTTTTTAGGATCCCTCCCCCCTCCCTCCAAGTCCCTTCACTTATTCTCCTTTTCCTTTTCCCTTTTCCTTTCCCCCCTTTTAATGAGGTGAGAGAAAATTCTCTGAAAAACAAATATGTTAATTATTTACTCTTTGAGCCTTTCCTGATGAGAGTAAGATTCACACAATGATTCTCCCCCTCACTAAGTTCCCTCAGATATGGTGTATTTTCTATGCCTCTTCCTGGGATGTAGTTTCCCTCTTTTTATCATTCCTTCCCCTTTTTCTGAACCGACCTCCTTCCCTTTACTACACCCCCCTTTTTTTCTTTTATATCAGTAAAATCAAATTATCCTTGAGTACTTTTTATATACCCACAACAGAGTTACAGTTCTCAAGGGTTCTGTGTACCTTTTTCTGTTTCTCTTCAGTCTTGTGGATGTAGATCAAATTTTTTGTTTAAATCTGGTTTTTTTCTTAGAAACATATAGAATTCCTCTGTTTCATTGAATGACCATCTTCTTCCATGGAAAAAGATGCTAAACTTAGCTGGGTAGTTCATTCTTGGTTGCAGTCCTTGATCTTTTGCCTTACGGAATATCAGGTTCCAGGACCTTCTATCTTTTAATGTGGAGGCAGCCAGATCTTGGGTGACCCTTATTGTGGCACCTTGGTATTTAAATTGTTTTTTTCTAGCTGCTTGCAGGATTTTCTCCTTTGTGTGGTAATTCTGCAGCTTAGCCACTATATTCCGTGGTGTTCTTTTTTTAGGGTTTATTTCAGAAGGAGTTCGATGAATTCTTTCCACATCTACTTTCCCTTCTGTTTCTATTATCTCTGGACAGTTCTCCTTGATAATTTCATGTAAAATAGAATCTAGGCTCTTTTGTTGGTCATAGTTTTCGGGAAGTCCAATGATCTGCAGATTATCTCTCCCAGATCTATTTTCCAGGTCTATAGATTTTCCCAGTAAGTATTTGACGTTGTTCTCCAGCTTCTCATTTTTTTTGTTTTGTTTGACTGGTTCTTGGGTTCTCTGTGAATCATTCATTTCTATTTGTTCCATCCTGACTTTTAAGGAGTTATTTTCTTCTTTCACAGTTTTTAGTTCTTTTTGTAAATGCCCAATTTCGTTTTTAAATGAATTATTTTGCTCTATTGAATTTTTTTCCATTTCCCTAATTTTTTTTGAGAATTATTTTCTTTTTCCAATTCAGAAATTCTATTTTCTTGAGACTTTTTTATCTTTTCCAATTCAGAAATCTTACTTTCCTGTGTTTTTTTTAACCTTTTCTAATTCATAAATTTTGTTTCCCTGCATGTCCTGTGAATTCTTTATTTTCTCCAACTCCAATTTCAGGATGTTGTTATTCTCTATCATAGCTTCCCTTTCCTTTCCCCATTTTTCTTCAAACTCCCTTAATTTTTTAAGAGTTTCTTCTAGGAGAGAGTTATGTGATGGGGGGCAGGAATCGTTCCCCTTTAGGTTGTTATCTGCTGTCTCTCTGCTGTTAACTTCCTCGGGGTTGGATACCCACTCTTTCTCTGTATAGAAGGAATCTATGGTTTTTCTAGCTTTTTTGCTCATACTTAAAAAATCTTTTGGGGTCTGTCCCTGGGGTAGGAAATTATTTATTTACTTCTTTACCACCTCCCCCCAGACCGGATGGATGCAGCGGCCCCTGCGCCTGAGCTAAGAGAGAGCTCTGGGAGAGAGTTCCCCACCCCCTCCCTGGAAGTGCCTCAGAGGTGATTAGCACTACTGTGCTTCGAGGGCGTAGAATAGTAAAGACAGCACGAAGCCCAGCCTATGTGTCCGGGTGGGGAGTGGATGTCTGCAGCAGGTGACGTGAAAAGCCCCTGTGCTCAAACTGGAGGTGTCTGCCAGAAACCGCGGTCCCTAGTTCAAAGGTTCTGCTTCTCTGGGACTTCCTGGAGCTGAGTTCCACTCCCTCCAGCTAAACTAGGCAGTGTGTGTTGCCTTGGGCCGTATCCACCCACTTGTCAATCTCTTAACTATTCTCAGGTGGTAGCTGAGGCCACACCCCCTGGTGCTGAGTCTCTGCTGAGTCACCCCCAGGATCAGGGAAAATCTAATCTGAGTTTTAAAATATTTTGGCTTTCTCTTCTGAACTGCTAAATAATTAGCAGAGAAGAGCTAACAGCCTGTGCCAGATTCCTTTACCTCAGTGGCTTCTCTGATCCCAGAGCCCTTCCCAGCGCGATGGGCAGAGTATGCGAGCACCCAGCCGTCTGTGCTGGCCTCTCTTCTTCCTCCCCTGGGAACTGACCTTTCCTGTTGAAACTCCAGATTCTCTTCAGCTGGTAAGTCGTGCTTCCAGTCCTTGTGGTATCTATCAGTCCTGAGTTAATTCTGAGACTTAATTTATCTAATTGGTTGTGAGGGAGTGAGGACGTTCACAGAGTCGTGTGTTTCTTCTCCGCCATCTTGGCTCTACCGGAAATTAAATAATTTAATTCTGAATAACAAGTGTGTCAAACAACTAGAGTACCACTGGTGTGGGTGGATCTAGAATGGGAAGACATGGAAAAAAAAAAAGAAGTGATTTAGAATGTCAAGCTACTGAAACCAAGCCATGTAGAAAGCCAAGGCATGGAAACTGGGCTAATTAATAGGCCAAGCCAGGGAAAGCAGGTAACAAATCTGCCAAGCCATGGAAACTGGGGTAACTGGACCACCACGCCAAGGAAACCAGGCTATCTAGAAAGTCACATCATGGAAAACAAGACATCTATAGTGACGCTGGTGCAGGTGAGCTATAAAAGGCAGTCATGGGAAAAAAAAAGGTGATCTAGAATGCCAAGCCACAGGAACTGGGCTAACTAGCACACCAAGCCATGGAAACAGGACCAACCAGACTGCCAAATCATGGAAACTGGGTTAACTAGCATACCAAGCCATAGAAACTGGGCCAACTAGAGCAACAAGCCACAGAAAATGTGTTAGCTAGCATGTCAAGACACAGAAACTAGGTAATCTTTGGTATAAGCGGAATGTCAACCCATGCCTTTGCATTCTAGATCATCAGTTTCCCATGTCTTCATCTTCAAGATAACCTATTTTCCATTCTTACATTCTTGATCAGCTGTTTTTCATGGCTTGATGTGCTAGTTAGCTTGGTTTCCATGACTTGTTGTGCTAGTTAGACCATGTCTGAGGAAGAAATTCCATTAGACCTTTCTGAAATCTAAGTCCAATGCCTCTATTTATTGAATTTTGTGCAAATATTTGATTCTAGTGGTAGGAGTTCATATTTTTGTATTAAAAAAAGCAAGCTAGATGCCCTCACACTCCCAGTTAGATGTATTCAATATAAATTTTTTAAAAATTTCCCACTAAATTCTCCTTGTATGTATTTTAATAGTCCTTTTTAAACTTGACTTATAGTTTTAAAAACTTCTTCACTAGCTAAGATATTGATTCATCAATTTGAAAATTCACCAATCAACAAATTGATGAACTGATTGAATTATGATCCTTAGTTCACATAATTTCATAATCTTCTATTTGGTACTTCTCTTAGAATTAAGGAGTTAAAATTGTATGTTTCTCTAAACACTGAAATTCAGAGATATCTCAACACATAATGACCTTGTACTTTACCTTCTACATCAAGTTCTTTCTCTTCTCACAAGTCCTGCCTCCCACAGTTAGCTTAACTAAAGACTTAAAGCAGCTGCATCAGTCCTCTATTTCCTCTTGGCACTCCTCACATAAACCTTTTTCTCACCCTCTGATATTAGAGGAAGAAAGGCTCAAAGGGTGTTGTGTTTAATCTCTGAGTGTGTGAATTTTTCATGATTTTTGACTGGACTCTGACACTTATTAATCAGTTTTTTTTTTCCCTTAACGGCTCTTACTCTCTTCTGACAAGATAACCTTTCTGTATTTTGGCTTCCTGACTTTCAATACTTGTTTGTTTGCTCATTCCTACTATAATTCTAAGAATTCTGGCCTACTTCTTGGGTTTGAACTTCAGTATATGTATATACTTCAGTCAATGCATTAAAAATGACATTATATTCAATATTCCACATCCATGGATTCTGTACCTTAGCAAAGGAGCAAAAGTATCTAAAGAACAGAGTTTTTTTCAGAAGGAATGAGTATTCAAAAAGTGTCATATTCTGCAGAAAGCTTAATAAAATAAACATTTAGAAAAAAACTTCAGATTTGCCAACTAAAGATAAATTAAATTCAGTCCAACTAAAAATTTCTTGCTTAATAAAAAGAACAAGAAGAAAGCTTTGTTTATTATCCCAATTATCCCAAGTTTACAGTACTTGTTTAATGAATGCTTGTTTATTGATGAGAGTGTGTTAAATGGAAAGAATGCTGGTTTGCTACTTAAGTATTCATGTAAATTTTAACAGTCTTGATCTCTCCTAAACTTAGTTTCCTTATTTGTAAAATGAAAGTTGACCTACATAATCTCCAAGATCCCATTCAACTTCTAAATTTGTAGTCCTATAATAACCAAATCATATGATTTAATTGAATATCATTATTTTACTTCTAAATTGTTTTAGCTTTTACTTTTTAATTTATCTTATTTCACCATTGTTACTAATTAGCTACATCAGCATTTTCCTGATTATTAATATAGTGATTTTCAAATTGGTAATTTCACTAATTATTATTATAATAATTACTACTTATTTGCTATTATTGCTAATTATTTGTTTTAATCTTTTTATTCCTACTTTTGTTATCTTTATTTTACTTTTTATTTTATTTTATTAGCATGTTATTATTCAAATAGGTGATATAGTTATAACTCATAATTACACAAAACTTTCCAATTTACAAAGAAAACTGTCTTAGACCTTCTTCAGGTACATGATAATGACACCTGGCACCTTAAGGTGAGCCTCTAAAATGATGATGATTTTCAGTGAAATGTTTCAAATAACTTAGGTTCTCTTTAGATTGGATATTAAACAGCTATAAAGAAAACTAATCTCCCTTTAGCTTCTTAGAGTGAGCTGAATTAGTAATCAAGTGAAGTCAGATAAAAAGAGAATTATAGACTTTATAGATGGTCTTAATTTTTTCTCCAAACTTCTATTTTATTCCAACATTTTTAGGTCTAAAAAGTTATGAATCAAAACTGACAAGAAATTAATTAGAATTGTACCCTCACTCTCTACCTTCCATACCTATAGCATTTGCATGGTTTTAACTGGAAACCATGAACCAAGCTCCCTTGACTCTTCCTAAGACACAGAAAGTGTGGTGTTTTTATAGATGTAATTGCTTGCCACTGAGGCCACTCAAAAGACTGTCTGTCATATTGACTTGAATTTAGAAGGACCATGGGATCATAGGTCAAGAGCATAAAGGGACCTTAGTGGTTATCTTGTCCAGTATCTTCAATTAAATCAAGGTCCAAAGGGATGCGGTAATTTGCATAAAATGACAAAGTTTGATCGGAGCCAACAGTTGAACATAGGTGTTCAGACTTCAAATCTACATTTCCCACTTTTTAGTGTTGTGACTCTTCTATATTCTGGAACTTTATTCAACAAGAGCTCTCTAAATATCCCCTAAAGCCATACCAGCTACTAGGTTTATAAAATTTCTACCCTGAGTAATATACCCTCCCAAAATTTGCAATATATAATATTACTTCTAACTTTTCACTTGATTTGAATTCTACAACAAAAATAAGACTACATTTAAATATAGATTCATAGGCACAGATATTGGAACATACACAAACACACACACACATAGTCTTAATATATTTGATAAGAAGAAAATTTTCCATTAGTATTTTGATTATATTTATAATCTATACAATTTACAACATCTAATACTTTGATTAATTAATCTTTAATTTTATTCTCACACTTTTATTTGTTGAATTCGGCAAATGTTTGTTAAGCATCTCTTATATGCCAGGATCTAAGAGCACAAAACCAAAAATGAAACAGTGCTTTCCCTTGAGGAGTTTACATTCTAATGGGTTGGGGAACAACACAAAATATAAGGAAAAAAAGGAGACATAGGACTGACATTTGGAGATGCGGTAGGGTAGAGTCAGGGAAAATTTAAAGAAAGAGAAATAAAAAGGATTCTAAGAGACAAATTCTAAGGAGGGAGCATAGGAGAAAGTTTATGCAAATAAATGGAGGTAGGAGATGAAATATCAAGCTTGAGAATTAGGCTAGAATGAGTTGTAAATACTGTAGACATTTATGTCTTCTCTATTATACTTTTCCTATATTAAACCAATAGCATTCTCACAAGTATTATTCTGATCATATTAGAATTCTTATAAACATAATACTGGCCACTTTTCATTGCCTTCCCATCTTTTCTTCCTCACTTCTTCATGTATTTTATGACCATTTCTGATTCCTTTATACATTTTCAGGTTTAATTCTTCCTGATATCTGAGACTGTTTATCTCCAAGGTCATAGAATAATATATTTCAAGTTAGAATAATGATTAGAATTCAACCTCCAATTTTGTACATTTGGAAACTGAGGCAAAGAGAGGATAGTTTATTTCCAACTAATGATATATGTAGTAAATTGCCAGATTGGGATTCAAATTGCTCTTCTGTTGCAAAATTAAATTATATGTCCATAGTCTCAAGCCTCTTCTCTTATGCATCTTTCTCTCCTTTGTTTTCTATAGTTTAATTCAACTCTTTTTTCCCTTTATTACTCTTGTTACTCTAATATTCAATATTTGAAATAATTCCTCTACTGTGATGTGGGATATATTACATATCTAAAAATAGATTGTATCTCTCCTATGTTTTGCAGTAAAGTAATGAAAGATAACTTGGGAGATACTGGAAATGAGACAATTCTTCATGCAGTATTTTCTCATAACTTCTAATCCTTGCAGAGCTAGTTCTACCTTCATGTTTCCATTTATCTCAGATGAAATCACGGCTGGGCTACAGATAATAAGGATTCCTGAAATGAAGATGTAGGTTGCTAAGCCCCACTCCAGGATTTAGTGCTATTTCCAATTAAAATCCATAAAAATGATGGACAGACTCCAGGAGCATGTGGTATTGATGCTTTAAAATGCTAGCAAAATATGGCTTCATTATTTATGCTACCTTTCAGCAGGATATAGTTTCCTTCCTTATCTTTTTTAACGAGATCTACTTCTGCTTTTGCTTGATCTGAGATAAGGATAGCTACCCCTGCTTTTTTGGCTTTATCTGAAGCATAATAGGCTCTGTTCCAACCTTTTACTTTACTCTGTATGTATCTCCCTGCTTTAAGTGTGTTTCCTGTAGACAACATATTGTAGGGTTCTGCTTTTTGATCCAATCTGCTATCCGTCTCTGTTTGATGGGATCGTTCATCCCACTTACATTTACAGTTAAAATTACTAATTCTGTATTTCCTGCCATCGTATTATCCCCAGATTATGCTTTTTTCCCTTGATCCCCCTGATCCCCCTCCCCGATATTTAATTTACAGACCCCCCTTGTGACGCGCAACCCTCCCTCTTTTTTTTTTTTTTTTTTAGGATCCCTCCCCCCTCCCTCCAAGTCCCTTCACTTATTCTCCTTTTCCTTTTCCCTTTTCCTCTCCCCCCTTTTAATGAGGTGAGAGAAAATTCTCTGAAAAACAAATATGTTAATTATTTACTCTTTGAGCCTCTCCTGATGAAAGTAAGATTCACACAATGATTCTCCCCCTCACTAAGTTCCCTCAGATATGGTGTATTTTCTATGCCTCTTCCTGGGATGTAGTTTCCCTCTTTTTATCATTCCTTCCCCTTTTTCTGAACCGACCTCCTTCCCTTTACTACACCCACCTTTTTTTCTTTTATATCAGTAAAATCAAATTATCCTTGAGTACTTTTTATATACCCACAACAGAGTTACAGTTCTCAAGGGTTCTGTGTACCTTTTTCTGTTTCTCTTCAGTCTTGTGGATGTAGATCAAATTTTTTGTTTAAATCTGGTTTTTTTCTTAGAAACATATAGAATTCCTCTGTTTCATTGAATGACCATCTTCTTCCATGGAAAAAAAGATGCTAAACTTAGCTGGGTAGTTCATTCTTGGTTGCAGGCCTTGATCTTTTGCCTTACGGAATATCAGGTTCCAGGCCCTTCTATCTTTTAATGTGGAGGCAGCCAGATCTTGGGTGACCCTTATTGTGGCACCTTGGTATTTAAATTGTTTTTTTCTAGCTGCTTGCAGGATTTTCTCCTTTGTGTGGTAATTCTGCAGCTTAGCCACTATATTCTGTGGTGTTCTTTTTTTAGGGTCTATTTCAGAAGGAGTTCGATGAATTCTTTCCACATCTACTTTCCCTTCTGTTTCTATTATCTCTGGACAGTTCTCTTTGATAATTTCCTGTAAAATAGAATCTAGGCTCTTTTTTTGGTCATAGTTTTCTGGAAGTCCAATAATCCGCAGATTATCTCTCCTAGATCTATTTTCCAGGTCTATAGATTTTCCCAGTAAGTATTTGACGTTGTTCTCCAGCTTCTCATTTTTTTTATTTTGTTTGACTGATTCTTGGGTTCTCTGTGAATCATTCATTTCTATTTGTTCCATCCTGACTTTTAAGGAGTTATTTTCTTCTTTCACAGTTTTTAGTTCTTTTTGTAAATGCCCAATTTCGTTTTTAAATGAATTATTTTGCTCTATTGAATTTTTTTCCATTTCCCTAATTTTTTTTTGAGAATTATTTTCTTTTTCCAATTCAGAAATTCTATTTTCTTGAGACTTTTTTATCTTTTCCAATTCAGAAATCCTACTTTCCTGTGTTTTTTTTTAACCTTTTCTAATTCATAAATTTTGTTTCCCTGCATCTCCTGTGAATTCTTTATTTTTTCCAACTCCAATTTCAGGACGTTGTTATTCTCTATCATAGCTTCCCTTTCCTTTCCCCATTTTTCTTCAAACTCCCTTAATTTTTGAATAGTCTCTTCTAGGAGAGAATTATGTGATGGGGGGCAGGAATAGTTCCCCTTTAGGTTGTTATCTGCTGTCTCTCTGCTGTTAACTTCCTCGGGGTTGGATACCCGCTCTTTCTCTGTATAGAAGGAATCGATGTTTTTTTTGGCTTTTTTGCTCATATTTAAAAAATGTTTTGGGGTCTGTCCCTGGGGTAGGAAATTATTTATTTACTTCTTTACCAGCTTCCTCCCAGACCGGATGGATGCAGCGGCTCCTGCGCCTGAGCTAAGATAGAGCTCTGGGAGAGAGTTCCCCACCCCCTCCCTGGAAGTGCCTCAGAGGTGATTAACTCTGCTGTGCCCGAGGGCGCTGAACAGTAAAGACAGCACAAAGCCCAGCCTATGTGTCCGGGTGGGGCGTGGATGTCTGCAGCAGGTGACGTGAAAAGCCCCTGTGCTCAAACTGGAAGTGTCTGCCAGAAACCGCGGTCCCTAGTTCAAAGGTTCCGCTTCTCTGGGACTTCCTGGAGCTGAGTTCCACTCCCTCCAGCTAAACTAGGCAGTGTCTGTTGCCTTGGGCCGTATCCACCCACTTGTCAATCTCTTAACTATTCTCAGGTGGTAGCTGAGGCCACGCCCCCTGGTGCAGAGATCTGCTGAGTCGCCTCCAGGATCCGGGGGAAATCTAATCTGAGTTTTTAAAGTATTTTGGCTTTCTCTTCTGAACTGCTAAATAATTAGCAGAGAAGAGCTAACAGCCTGTGCCAGATTCCTTTGCCTCAGTGGCTTCTCTGATCCCAGAGCCCTTCCCAGCTCGATGGGCAGAGTATGCTAGCACCCAGCCGTCTGTGCTGGCCTCTCTTCTTCTTCCCCTGGGGACTGACCTTTTCTGTTGAAACTCCAGATTCTCTTCAGCTGGTAAGTCGTGCTTCCAGTCCTTGTGGTATCTATCAGTCCTGGGCTTATTTGAGACTTAATTTATCTAATTGGTTGTGAGGGAGTGAGGACGTTCACAGAGTCATGTGTTTCTTCTCCGCCATCTTGGCTCCGCCGGAAATTAAATAATTTAATTCTGAATAATAAGTGTGTCAAACAACTAGAGTACCACTGGTGTGGGTGGATCTAGAATGGGAAGACATGGAAAAAAAAAAGAAGTGATTTAGAATGTCAAGCTACTGAAACCAAGCCATATAGAAAGCCAAGGCATGGAAACTGGGCTAATTAGTAGGCCAAGCCAGGGAAAGCAGGTAACAAATCTGCCAAGCCATGGAAACTGGGGTAACTGGACCACCACGCCAAGGAAACCAGGCTATCTAGAAAGTCACATCATGGAAAACAAGACATCTATAGTGACGCTGGTGCAGGTGAGCTATAAAAGGGAGTCATGGGAAAAAATAAGGTGATCTAGAATGCCAAGCCACAGCAACTGGGCTAACTAGTACACCAAGCCATGGAAACAGGACCAACCAGACTGCCAACCCATGGAAACTGGGTTAACTAGCATACCAAGCCATAGAAACTGGACCAACTAGAGCACCAAGCCACAGAAAATGTGTTAACTAGCATGTCAAGACACAGAAACTAGGTAATCTATGGTATAAGTGGAATGTCAAGCCATGCCTTTGCATTCTAGATCATCAGTTTCCCATGTCTTCATCTTCAAGATAACCTATTTTCCATGGGATGACATTCTTGATCAGCTGTTTTTCATGGCTTGATGTGCTAGTTAGCTTGGTTTCCATGACTGGTTGTGCTAGTTAGCCCATGTCTGAGGAAGAAATTCCATTAGACCTTTCTGAAATCTAAGTCCAATGCCTCTATTTATTGAATTTTGTGCAAAAATTTGATTCTAGTGGTAGGAGTTCATATTTTTGTATTAAAAAAAGCAAGCTAGATGCCCTCACACTCCCAGTTAGATGTATTCAATATAAATTTTTAAAAAATTTCCCACTAAATTCTCCTTGTATGTATTTTAATAGTCCCTTTTAAACTTGACTTATAGTTTTAAAAACTTCTTCACTAGCTAAGATATTGATTCATCAATTTGCAAATTCACCAATCAACAAATTGATGAACTGATTGAATTATGATCTCTTAGTTCACTTAATTTCATAATCTTCTATTTGGTACTTCTCTTAGAACTAAGGAGTTAAAATTGTATGTTTCTCTAAGCACTGAAATTCAGAGATATCTCAACACATAATGACCTTGTACTTTACCTTCTACATCAAGTTCTTTCTCTTCTCACAAGTCCTGCCTCCCACAGTTAGCTTAACTAAAGACTTAAAGCAACTGCATCAGTCCTCTATTTCCTCTTGGCATTCCTCACATAAACCTTTTTCTCACCCTCTGATATTAGAGGAAGAAAGGCTCAAAGGGTGTTGTGTTTAATCTTTGAGCGTGTGAATTTTTCATGATTTTTGACTGGACTCTGACACTTATTAATCAGTTTTTTTTCCCCTTAACGGCTCTTACTCTCTTCTGACAAGATAACCTTTCTGTATTTTGGCTTCCTGACTTTCAATACTTGTTTGTTTGCTCATTCCTACTATAATTCTAAGAATTCTGGCCTACTTCTTGGGTTTGAACTTCAGTATATGTATATACTTCAGTCAATGCATTAAAAATGACATTATATTCAATATTCCACATCCATGGATTCTGTACCTTAGCAAAGGAGCAAAAGTATCTAAAGAACAGAGTTTTTTTCAGAAGGAATGAGTATTCAAAAAGTGTCATATTCTGCAGAAAGCTTAATAAAATAAACATTTAGAAAAAAACTTCAGATTTGCCAACTAAAGATAAATTAAATTCAGTCCAACTAAAAATTTCTTGCTTAATAAAAAGAACAAGAAGAAAGCTTTGTTTATTATCCCAATGCCTTGTTTATAGTACTTGTTTAATGAATGCTTGTTTATTGATGAGAGTGTGTTAAAATGGAAAGAATGCTGGTTTGCTACTTTAGTATTCATGTAAATTTTAACAGTCTTGATCTCTCCTAAACTTAGTTTCCTTATTTGTAAAATGAAAGTTGACCTACATAATCTCCAAGATCCCATTCAACTTCTAAATTTGTAGTCCTATAATAACCAAATCATATGATTTAATTGAATATCATTATTTTACTTCTAAATTGTTTTAGCTTTTACTTTTTAATTTATCTTATTTCACCATTGTTGCTAATTAGCTACATCAGCATTTTCCTGATAATTAATATAGTGATTTTCAAATTGGTAATTTCACTAATTATTATTATAATAATTACTACTTATTTGCTATTATTGCTAATTATTTGTTTTAATCTTTTTATTCCTACTTTTATTATCTTTATTTTACTTTTTATTTTATTTTATTAGCACGTTATTATTCAAATAGGTGATATAGTTATAACTCATAATTACACAAAACTTTCCAATTTACAAAGAAAACTGTCTTAGACCTTCTTCAGGTACATGATAATGACACCTGGCATCTTAAGGTGAGCCTCTAAAATGATGATGATTTTCAGTGAAATGTTTCAAATAACTTAGGTTCTCTTTAGATTGGATATTAAACAGCTATAAAGAAACTAATCTCCCTTTAGCTTCTTAGAGTGAGCTGAATTAGTAATCAAGTGAAGTCAGATAAAAAGAGAATTATAGACTTTATAGATGGTCTTAATTTTTTCTCCAAACTTCTATTTTATTCCAACATTTTTAGGTCTAAAAAGTTATGAATCGAAACTGACAAGAAATTAATTAGAATTGTACCCTCACTCTCTACCTTCCATACCTATAGCATTTGCATGGTTTTAACTGGAAACCATGAACCAAGCTCCCTTGACTCTTCCTAAGACACAGAAAGTGTGGTGTTTTTATAGATGTAATTGCTTGCCACTGAGGCCATTCAAAAGACTGTCTGTCATATTGACTTGAATTTAGAAGGACCATGGGATCATAGGTCAAGAGCATAAAGGGACCTTAGTGGTTATCTTGTCCAGTATCTTCAATTAAATCAAGGTCCAAAGGGATGCGGTAATTTGCATAAAATGACAAAGTTTGATCGGAGCCAACAGTTGAACATAGGTGTTCAGACTTCAAATCTACATTTCCCACTTTTTAGTGTTGTGACTCTTCTATATTCTGGAACTTTATTCAACAAGAGCTCTCTAAATATCCCCTAAAGCCATACCAGCTACTAGGTTTATAAAATTTCTACCCTGAGTAATATACCCTCCCAAAATTTGCAATATATAATATTACTTCTAACTTTTCACTCGATTTGAATTCTACAACAAAAATAAGACTACATTTAAATATAAATTCATAGGCACAGATATTGGAACATACACAAACACACACACATAGTCTTAATATATTTGATAAAAAGAAAATTTTCCATTAGTATTTTGATTATATTTATAATCTATACAATTTACAACATCTAATACTTTGATTACATTAATCTTTAATTTTATTCTCACACTTTTATTTGTTGAATTCAGCAAATGTTTGTTAAGCATCTCTTATATGCCAGGATCTAAGAGCACAAAACCAAAAATGAAACAGTGCTTTCCCTTGAGGATTTTACATTCTAATGGGTTGGGGAACAACACAAAATATAAGGAAAAAAAGGAGACATAGGACTGACATTTGGAGATGCGGTAGGGTAGAGTCAGGGAAAATTTAAAGAAAGAGAAATAAAAAAGGATTCTAAGAGTCAAATTCTAAGGAGGGAGCATAGGAGAAAGTTTATGCAAATAAATGGAGGTAGGAGATGAAATATCAAGCTTGAGAATTAGGCTAGAATGAGTTGTAAATACTGTAGACATTTATGTCTTCTCTATTATACTTTTCCTATATTAAACCAATAGCATTCTCACAAGCATTATTCTGATCATATTAGAATTCTTATAAACATAATACTGGCCACTTTTCATTGCCTTCCCATCTTTTCTTCCTCACTTCTTCATGTATTTTATGACCATTTCTGATTCCTTTATACATTTTCAGGTTTAATTCTTCCTGATATCTGAGACTGTTTATCTCCAAGGTCATAGAATAATATATTTCAAGTTAGAATAACGATTAGAATTCAACCTCCAATTTTGTACATTTGGAAACTGAGGCAAAGAGAGGATAGTTTATTTCCAACTAATGATATATGTAGTAAATTGCCAGATTGGGATTCAAATTGCTCTTCTGTTGCAAAATTAAATTATATGTCCATAATCTCAAGCCTCTTCTCTTATGCATCTTTCTCTCCTTTGTTTTCTATAATTTAAATCAACTCTTTTTTCCCTTTATTACTCTTGTTACTCTAATATTCAATATTTGAAATAATTCCTCTACTGTGATGTGGGATATATTACATATCTAAAAATAGATTGTATCTCTCCTATGTTTTGCAGTAAAGTAATGAAAGATAACTTGGGAGATACTGGAAATGAGACAATTCTTCATGCAGTATTTTCTCATAACTTCTAATCCTTGCAGAGCTAGTTCTACCTTCATGTTTCCATTTATCTCAGATGAAATCACGGCTGGGCTACAGATAATAAGGATTCCTGAAATGAAGATGTAGGTTGCTAAGCCCCACTCCAGGATTTAGTGCTATTTCCAATTAAAATCCATAAAAATGATGGACAGACTCCAGGAGCATGTGGTATTGATGCTTTAAAATGCTAGCAAAAATACATATATACACAAATATACATATATATCTTTTAATCCATGAAATAGTCCTTTGTAATAAATAAGATACAGCTGTGATTCACACCAGGTGATATTTAATTTTACAAATCACAGCATTTGAAGCAACTGCAAGCTTGGGGGGAAAAAAGGATGAGGTAAGTGATTTAGCACCAGCCTGTAAAAGACAGAATAGTGCTAGGGTACAGACAGCTCAACTTCAATACATAGGTATACTGATTTCCATCCCAAGACACTGTTTATATATTGAATGACATTAATTTTAAGTTGGAAAATGGTCCTTGTTGGACTTAAAAGAGAGAGAGAGAGAGAGAAAGAGAGAGAGAGAGAGAGAGAGAGAGAGAGAGAGAGAGAGAGACAAGAGAGAGAGAGAGAGAGAGAGAGAGAGAGAGAAAGAGAGAGAAAGAGAGAGAGAGAGAGAGAGAGAGAGAGAGAGAGAGAGAGAGAGAGAGAGAGAGAGAGAGAGAGAGAGAGAAAGAGAGAGAGAATGGGGAAAAATATCTCATCTGCTTCTGTTCTTTGTCTCTATCA
Organism: Sminthopsis crassicaudata; assembly: GCF_048593235.1. Lineage (NCBI taxonomy): Eukaryota > Metazoa > Chordata > Mammalia > Dasyuromorphia > Dasyuridae > Sminthopsis > Sminthopsis crassicaudata. The sequence continues at coordinate 681,253,785 of NC_133617.1, forward strand.
CAGGAGAGATTTTTAATCAGAACCCTAATTCCTTTCAAAGTCATTTTAAGGAAAGGGATTTATTTTCAAGGAAAAAGCTGGCAACTATACACCTCTTCCTGACTTTTGAATCAAATTGGATTAAACTCTGTAGGATAATTCTCATCTACTGGGACTATATTCCAAAGTCGGCATGATTCCACCAAGAAAGCTTATAAACCCCACTATTCATTATCATATCAAATATAACATCCCTCTTCTCTTGTTCTTTTCCCCTGACATTTTATTAAGAATGAAAGTCTGGAAAACTCTCCTCTCACTATGGGGGGGGTAGTAAAAATAAAACAAAAATCTATTGTCTTGGATTTCTTATAGAAAGATGATTTCTTTTACTCCCTTTCCACCATGTCCCTCCAATGTTTCTTCTAAATATCATTTTTCTCCTGTTTAGAGTGGAGAACATCAAAGTATCAGTGAGAGGAATGAGAACAGAAAGGGAAAGGAGAAGAAAAAGCAAAATGAAGGAGATAACAAAAATACCTATAATAAAAGGGAAGGAGAAGGGAAAAGCAATCAATCAGTGAATAAAGCACTACCAGTGTCAAATATGGCATCTTTCATAATGCAGTAACAAAGTATGACAATAGTATAATTAGAATTAAAACTAATAGGTCATCTCACACAAGAGTGAGCACAGTATTGTGTTTGACATTTGCTTTTTATCTGCATCTTTTCCCCTCCTGATCTTTTCCTCACCTAGAAACCAAATTCATATCCATTGATTTCTTTTAACATAGTCTTAAATATCCTCTCTCCTTAAAGTTTGTTTGGATTAAGACTAATGTCTCCCTTAATTTTTTCTATTGTTCATTTGTTTATTCTTGTCCTTTTATTTATTCTCCTTATGCTTTTCTTCCCCCCCCCCTTTTTTTTCTGTTTACTGGTTGAATCATAGGTTTTAAGTGCAGCCTCTTATCACCTTACATCTGAACTGTTGCAATATCCTGCTGATTAGTCTCCCTGCCACAACTCTATTCTCCTTTTAGTCCATCATCCACTCAACTGTAAAAATGATTTTCCTAAAATGTAATTTTGACCATGTCATCTCCCTACTTAATAAACTCTAGTGGCTCCCTGTTACTTCCAGAAGCATATATAACATTCTCTGCTTCACATTTGAAGTCCTTTGTAGCTCACTTCCCTCCTACCTTTCTGGTTTTCTTACAGTTTACATCCTCTACCTATGTACTCTGTGATACAAGGATCTTCCTTGCTGTTTTTTCAGACAAGACACTCCACCTTCCAACTCCATCCATTTTTCATTGGCTGTATCCCAAGCTTGGAATTTGTTCACTTCTCCTCTCTACCTTCTCTTTTCCCTTATTTCTTTCAAATCCTTGATTAAATCCTCCTTTTTTCAGGACTCTTTTCACCTTAATAGTAGTGATTTTCATCTGTAGATTTTTTATTTATACTGGATGTTTCATTGTACATAGATTTTTGCTTGTCATCTCCTCATTAGACTGTAATTACTTGGAGAGTAGGGGCTATATTTTGCCTTTTTTATATAACCCCAGTGCTTGGCACATAGAAAGTAATTAAATATTTATTGACTGCTTGAAGAAAATCTAGTTTTGTTTCTAATTTTGTATGTATTTTAAAATCTGTTGACTAATTTATATAAGAGTGAAATTCAAGTGCTACCACTTTCTGTTACATTCTTCCCTATTTACATAAACTTATCCAATTATGTATGAGGAATGCTTCCTGTCCTATAGTGTTTTCCTTATTTCCCATCTTTCTATTTTTTATTATCATCAATCATGATAGAAAAGCACTACCAGTCTAATTTGACTACTTTTAGGAGCACTCATAATGATTAAGTTTGAGGGGATACATGTAGAATTTTTTCATACCAGAATATTAATAGTTTGTCCTTGTTTAGTCTCTTTTAATTACTTGCTCATGGTTACCATTTTCTTTTCTTCTGATTCCCATGTTTACATGTCAATTCTATTCTTTTTATTAGGAATATTTGAAAGCCTGTTATTTAATTAAAAATCATATTATAGTTTTTGGTCATAATTTACTCTCAGGTATAAGTTTATATTCTTTGATTTCTGGAAAATTATATCCTAAATTCTCTGTTTCTATGTAGTAGGGAGTGCTGGTTCATCTCTGACCCTTACTGTGACAGCTCATTGGTATTTAGAAAGAATTCCTTCTTTCTAGCCATTTGTTGTATTTTTTTTTTATCTTGGAAACTGGATTTCGGCTATGTTATTACCTGGAGTTTTCATTTTGGGGTTTCTTTTAAGATGAGACTGGTGAATTGCATTTCTACTTTACCTTCTGATTATAAAAGTTTGGATAGTTTCTCTTTTTAATTTCTCAAATCTACCCCATTTTAAAATATCTTACCATAATCTGTTTGTTCAGATGTTTTGTAAAATCTCATAAATGTTTTGTAAAATCTCATAAAATACATTACAATGCCTGCTATTTTTCCTCAATTGTTTATTTTAATATTTCTTATTTTTGTGGAATCATTAGTTCCTATTTAGTAGTTCTAATACTTAGGTTTTTCCTTTATTAGGAAAGATTCTTTTACTTCTTGTTCCAATCTGTTAATGCTCTTTCAAAACTTTTTTTTACCCTTAGTTAAAATTTCTTATTTTTTTACCTTAACATTTTTGGTTTTGAGTATCATTTTAAGCTTTGAAAATATCTTGCTTACTATTTTTCAGGAATTCTCATTGAACTTAGACTTGAACTGTGTTTTGAGTCTTTGTAGTAGTTTGGAAATTTATTCTCTTTTTCTGCATTTGGTCTTGAGTATCTCTGAGACTGTTAAAATTCTGTAATGCAATTCTTTTTGTTTCTTTGTTTTTCCTTATTATTTTAGCCTACTTCCTGAGCTCAAGATTTTTAACAGAGTTGGGGCTCTGCACACTTTTCTGGGCAATACATAAATGTCCTTTTGCATCTTTCTACTTCTTTTTTGGTGTGATTTTCCTCTTAAATATTTTATTGTATTATTCTATGACCTCAAAGACAGATCAAGTTGGTAGCATGCAATGTGTTCTAACCTGTTTTAATATGTTTTAAAACAATGTTCTAAAAGGGATGTGATCCATTGTAAGATCAGATCACTGCCTCTGCCCTCTTAGTCTGAAGTCTATAAGTTCTTGAATTGATTTTTGGTGGAGCAACATGTTTGTGGACTGGTTCCTAGTTAGAATTTCCAGTAGTATCTACATACTCATTGAAAAAGTTCTGTTGGTTCAGAGTGGCAGAATTATATGGTTCCCTTTGGTCTTAGATTCCTACCCTGAATCTACTAAAGATTTGAAAGTGGGCTGAAGATTGCAATTGAAACCTCACAACATTTTTTGGAGTCAGACACATAATTAATGTTTGTTTCTGAACTTTTTCCTTGCTCAGTATTTAGCTTATAACTTGCAATCAGTTAATCATACCACAAAATGGAAAGCCATTGATAGATGTTAAGTCAAGTGCTACAAAGCTTCTTAAATTGTGGTTCACAATCCCACCTAGGGTCATGTAACTAAATGTGAGGAATCAAAAAATTATCATTATCATGAGTAAATGTTTCAATTATATACTTTTTAATGTAACTATATATCCAAGGATGCATAAAAAATTAATTAGCCCAAAACGGGGAATATAAGGAATCCTAGTGAGGAATCCCAGTGAGTCTTGGGCATGCCTTTGTGTAAATTTCTTTTCTAAGAACATTGGAATGTACTTATAATTATCTGATAGAATCTCAGGAAGCACACAAGAAGAGCTGGCCACTTATATTTACCCCTAAAATCTGGTTAATTCCTGGAGTAAACATAATCCTCCTACAGTAATGAACAAATATTATCCTGGTTGAGCCTTTTAAAAATAATTTATTTATCGTATGTTTTCTCCATTACATTCAAAACAATTTTTTTTAATATTTGTTTTTAAGATTTGTGAGTTTTAGGTTGTTTCCCTAATCCCAACCCACAATTAATAAATGTGAAGTTATGCAAAACATTTACATAAAAGTAAATTTGTGAAAGAAAACATAGATCTCTCTGAAAATAAAAACCCTCAAGAAAAATTAAATTAAAAATGAGGAGTGATAAATAGAAAGAATAATAGGGAATACTTCATTCTGTATTCAGATTTGATCAGTTTGTTCACTGAGCTTAGATAGGATTTTTCATCCTAAATTTTTCAGAGTAATTGTGGATGATTATACAATTAAGAATAGAAAAGTCATTAACAGCTGGTCCTTCCAGAATATTGCTATTACAAAGTAATACAAATACAAATTTACTAATACAAATTCTATTTTCTCTCATTTATTCTCTCTCTCTTTTCACCCTATCCCTCCTTAGAAGTGTTTTGCTACTGATGACTCTCTCTCCCAATATACCCTCTCTTTTATTACCTTCCTCCTCTTCCCACATCTCATTCCCCTCCTATTTTCCTGCAAGGTAAGATAGATTTCTATACTCTGTTGAATATGTGTGTTATTTCCTATTTAAGACAATTCTGATGAGAGTAAGTTTCTCATACTCATCCTCTTCCTCCCTTCTTCCCCTCCACTGCAAAAGTTTTTTCTTACCTCTTTTTCTTTTCATGGCAGATTGTTTGCACCATTCCACTTCTCCCTCTCCCTTTTGCCCAGTACTCATCCCTTAATTTCATCATTTTTCAAAAAAAAGACATTATCTCTTCATATTTAACTCACACCCATGATGTCTGTCTGTCTGTCTATATATATATACATATATATATATGTATATATATATATATATATATATATATATATACTATGTTTCATTGATTTACCACCTTTTCATCTGAACATTATTCTCAGTTTTGCTGGGTAGATTACTCCTCATTGCAATCCTAGTACCATAGCTCTCTGAAATATACTCCAAGCACTCTGGTCATTTAATGTAGAAGCTATTAAATCTTGTATTATCCTGATTGTGGTTCCACTATTCTTGAATTGTTTCCTTCTGGATACTTACAATATTTTCTCTTTAATCTGGAACTTCTGGAATTTGACTATAATGTTCCTGGGAGTTTTATTTGGGGAGCTCTTTCAAATGATTGGCGGATTTTTTTCAATATCTATTTTACTCTCTGGTTCTAGAATATCAGAACAGTTTTCCTTGATAATTTCTTGAAAGATGATGTTCAGGCCCTTTTTTTGATCACGACTTTCAAGTAGACCAGTAATTTAAAAGTTATCTTTCCCGGATCTATTTTCCAAGTCAGTTTTTTTTAATGAGATTTCGCTATTCTTTTCATTTTTGGATTTGCTTTATTGTATCTTGATTTATCATAAAGTTGTTTGCTTCCATTCACTCAACTGTATTTTTCAAGGAATTATTTTCCTTATTGAGCCTTTGTACCTCTTTTCCCAATTGGCCAATTTTGCTTTTTAAGGCATTCTTTTCCTCATTTTGTGCCTCTCTCAATTCTTTCCCTAACTTCTCTCTTACTTGATTTTCAAAGTTCTTTTTGTGACCATTCGTGGCCAGAGCCTAATTCTTATTTTTCTTGAAGGCTTTGGATGTAGGAGCTTTGACTTTGTTATCATCTTCAGAGTATATGTTATGATCTTTTATGTCACCATTATAACTTTCAATGGTCAGAAACTTTTCTTGTATTTTCTTCTCATTTTCCTAGTCTATTATTAGACTTTTAACTATTTGTTAAAGCAGGGCTCTGTTTCCAGGGTGGAGAGTGCACTGTCCTAAGCTTCAGGGGTTTGTGCAGATCTTTTCAGAAATCCTTATAAGGATCTGACTACAAGCCTTCTTTTCTGACCTTGAGCTCTTAGATGTGTCCCTGTCCCACTGTAGTTATAAGATATATAGTGTTCTACTGGGGCTTGGTGCTCTGCTGGCATTGGCTGCAGTGGGACTGCACACCCTGTTCCCACAGATCCTCCCCCTAACCTTCCAAATCTTCCCTGTTATCCTTGGGTTTAGCTGTGGACTCAGCACTGCTGCAGATTCAGAGGTCTCACTTCACTCACATTGGGGTTGGGGCCAAAGCTGGGGCTGGGACAGAACCTGTGATGGAATTACCTGGTAGGCTGCCACTCTTGTTCCACAGACCTTCTGATGAGCTTCCAGCTCCTCTTTGGTGTTTGTTACAGGCCAAAACTCTGTACTTGAAACAAGGATTCTTACAAGGTGTTGTCAGATTGATAAGACAATGGTTATCTAGTTTAGCATGGTGATTAATAGTTCTCTAGTTCAGTACATGAATTTAGGACTTAATATAGTTTTACAAGATTCACACCTATGATGAGATGATGTAATTAAAATAGAGCATATAAAGCTGGGAACAACTCAGCCAGAGACATTCCATCTTTGATCAGGCTCTTCTTCTTCCTGTACTTTGGGAGAGACTGGTTCAGACTCAGAAGAACTCATAGACAGATTCATTCTATCTTTGGTCAAGCTCCTGATGGCTCTCCTAGGAGAGTAAGAGGCTCAGAGACAGACCCAGAGAAGACAGAGAACTGGAGATGGGAGCTCAAGCTCTTGGAGCTGAGGAGAGAGATTCACTCCATCTCACACCACTGTGGTAAATGGCCTCCTACATTTCTCCACTGAGACCAAGGCCCATTTGAAGGCCACAGGAAAGTTATGTGGGCCCCAGGCAAGAAAAGTAGACTGAGAAGGAGAAAATAAGGAATTTGGACTTTAACACTTGGCTATTCTCATAGTATTACTCTATTGAAAAGAAGGCTGCCCCAGAGACCTCCAAAAAACCAACCAGAACATTACAGGTGTTCCTAGACTGAGAGATCTGGAAATCAACTGTACTGCTTCTGATTCAGAAGTTGGGCCCCAGGGCTGGGAATACTTCTGGGGCTGTGCAGGAATGTCCTACCGTGGGACCCCCACCTTCTAAGACCTTTTTTGGCTGAGCTCCAAAGTTGTTTTTAGCTGGAAAATGTTCTCTCTTTTTTTTTGGCATTGTTCTGATTCTTTAAAATTTGTTTAGAGTCATTATTTAAAGTAACTTGGAAGGGCAGCTAGGTGGCATAATGGATAGAGCACTGTCCCTGAAGTCAGGAGGACATGAGTTCAAATCCAGCCTCAAATACTTAACACTTTCTAGCAAATCACTTAACCCCAATTGCCTCAGGGGGAAAAAAAAAGGAACTTGGAGCAATTTGGGGGAGAAGTTGGGCAAGTTTTTGCCTTTATTCTGCTGTCTTGGCTCCACTCCCCCCCCTCACTTGTGAGCCTCTTGTAATGGAGCATCCTATACCTGAGAGGGCTGCTCTGTCTCAAAAGTCATGGCTCAAATGAGAATATGTGTCATAGCACCTTTTTTGTTCTCAGTTTATCAAAAGTGGAAAGAGACTTTGAGTATTTGACTAGGTAGTATTTTACAGCTTGCCTAACAATGGCTCTCTTTGCTGAATTCTGACCATAGTCCCTCCCAGGCAAGGAATTCAGATGTTGGTGCTTCCTCAGACTGATGATGAGGTATCTTGTATGTTATATTTTGTTATAGTGTCTTTGTTGTTATGGTGGCTGCTGTGTTTATTTAGTGTGTATTACTTTTATTCCATGAGCTTCCGCTTTCCCTGTGTCTTTTTAAAATCAAAGTTCTTAGCAATAATAAACTGGTGCCCACTCCCTTTAAGACAATACCTGTTGAATTTGAATTCCAAACCTAGGTTAATCTTCCAGGAGCTTATGTGAAAAAGTTTAAAAAGACTTGCCATTCACACTCCGCCATGGATCTGTCACCTGAAAATGATTAGTGAAAGATGTAATCGCCAGGTGCCTGGTTTCTCTCTGACTGCTGTTCCTGCCTCTTGCACAAGATTGTCATCTTCCTCTTTGGGTTTGAGTCCTGTTCTTTCCCACTTGTGAAGCCTTGGTTCACTTTTTGTCCTCCTTTGCTTAAATATTCTGTATATTATTTAACCAGATCTTTATTTCTAAAGTCCATAGGCATACTTTCTTTTTGTATTGCTATGCTGACCTGGGCTGGGTAGACTAACTGTACCTTTCTCTCTTTTTTTTTTTTTCTTAGAATTTACTGATTATAAGTCAATCTGATGCATTTTCTAGTTATTTAAGGAGAAACTGTTTGTTGGAGCTTAATTATCCTTTTTGCTACTCCACCATCTTAACTTTACTCACCAAATTATCTCTTATTCTTTGCAATTTTTTTTGCAAAAGTATTTCAGTAAATATTACTTCTTAAGAAAAATATACTAACTAAAACTTTTGTAATCTCTCTACTGCTCAACATTCTTTAGAGAAGCATG
>NC_133617.1:681267080-681332080 GCF_048593235.1 Sminthopsis crassicaudata
CTCAGCCATCAAACATACTTTTAAATATAGGTAGTGAAGGTCAAGAAAATCTAAATTCAATCCCACAACTGAATAACATTGATTGTGGGAAGAGGAAGAATAGACATAGAGGCATTGGCGTCCAGGAAGAGAAGGGCTCATAGTTCTGAAAAACTACTCACTTCTGGAATGAGTTTTATATATATATATGTATACACACACACACACACACATACATAAATACGTCTTAACTGTAGATTGTAGATTGCTCGGGTTTGGAGGAATGAAAGGGAGATATGTGCACTTATGTGGTTGTGTATATGTATATCTATATATCTATATGTGTATCTATCTATCTATCCTTTCCTAACTATAGCTTGCTTGGGGTGTGTTAGGGATGAAAGGGGGGAAGAATAAAGTAAATAAGGTGCACAGTGAAGAACAAAAATAATTTACAGGAAGTAAAGAAAAGATGGATATTCACAAATGTAATTTTTCTACTAATATACATATTTTCTTAAATTGGCATTTATTGTTATATGTTTTGAATTCTCTGTGATGTTCTGCTGAGTACATAACAATGTTCTCTTTTGTTTTGTTTCATTTTAGTTTTGTTTTATATTGCTTTTCTGTTTTTTCAAATAAAATAAATTTGGAAAAAAAAAAATAGATCTAGCCCTTAAACTTATCACCAAAGCACATCTTCACAAAGAAAGTTGGCAAAGATCAAAGGTGAAAGTAAAATATATGTTTATGGGTATGACACTTTTTTACTTTCATACTGACTATGGAAAATATGTCTCTTTCTTTTGTCATTTGTATTGCCAGCACTTAGAACAGATCCTAGTACATAATAGACATGAAGGCTTATTGGATTTGATTGGATGAATGACTAAAAATTATCAACTTATAGTATTTTTTGGAGACACAATGGTAGGAGTTCAAGATGACATTAGAAATAACTCGACCCCATAGCAATAACCCTAGAAAAGATGTAGGTTTGGGTCAGAACATAGCATTCATATCTTAGAGTAAAAGAGTAAAAGTAATGATATTTTAATATATGCTGTATGAATAAATGATAATTATATAGATTTCCCCTCAATTAATATTTTATATACATGCATATAGTAACATCGTCCTATATTTATAATAAAATAAGAACTTTATTATCAGTGGTAAACAAAATCATGACATCTGACAATTGTAAGATCTGTTGATTATCAACATGATCCCCAGCAGCTCTGCCAATTACTTAAAAATGGAAGCTTACTTTGGGGTTGAAGGTTTTGTATCTCAAAGAACTAGGCTGTTAATGATACTCCCTGCAAAAGCCTACAGCAGTTCATATAAGTCTTATAAATTCATAGTTTTTTGACCCCATCAACAATGCATCTTGACAGATTTTGCCCAATATACGTAGAGAAAACTTCTCTTCAAAACAAGCTTACTTATAGTCTAGATATTGATTTGAATCTGTGCTAAAAACATTATTAAAATGTACCTGCCCATTGACCCTACTAGACCTATACACTAAAGAGGACAAAAGGACAAATGGAATTATATCTCTCTATATAAGAATCTACATATAAAAATGGATCTATATATAAGAAATATCTATTGAAGTTCTATTCATCATTTCAAAGAACTGGAATCAAATTAGGTATTCATTCATTAATAATTATGATATTATGACATATGAATATTTTGAATGCTATTATAGTAAGAATGATGCTATAAGGAATGAAAGATTTGTTTTCAGAGAAGCCTGGGAAGATAAATATGAAATGATATAGAATGATTTGAAGAGAAAAAGATAAGTAAAATGAAATCATTATTATAAAGACAAACAACTTTAAAGGTTTAAGACTTTAATATAATGACCATTCACAATTGTAAAAGATTAAACGAACTACCCATTACGGATAGAAAAGTGATGGATTCAGGAAGCAGAATAATACTTTTTTTGGATATAATCAATATAGAAATTTCATTTGCTTAAACTATGATAATCTGTCAAAAGTTTTTTTTTTCCTTTATTCTTTTCCCAATGAAAGGGTAAGAAGGAGGGAAAAATAATCTCTTATTAATTGAAAAAATAAATATCAAAAAAGTAAAAATGGTACATTGGACATGAGATTAAAAGATATACTGATTATTGTGGGAGCTTTGAACTTTAAATATGATGACTATCAGCTAGGTGTTTTTGCACTTCATATAATCCATCAGAATTTGAGACATAAATTCTTATATGACAAAGACACTCTGAGATTCAAGAAGCATGCAATGAAGCCTCATCAAAGACAATAATAGAAAAGCTAGTAGAGAGGATAAGATTTAAGATAATAACAGAGTGTCAAGGATTGATGGACCAACTTTCTTTAGGAGACCAGAGAGTAGAGTGTCAATAGTGCAAGGGAAGAATACTCTCATCTATTAAGATTGAAGCAAAGAGGAGGAGGTTGTTGGTTTTGAGGTAAAAAGGACAGAAGAGATGAAGTAAAACATGACAGATGACACCTGTCTTTTCAATAAAGTAGGAATTGAAGACATCTATTGAGAGGGCAATGGATGAAACTAGAAGCTTCACTAACAAGAACAAGTACAACATGTCCTCACCCTCCTCTTCCTCTACACACACACACACACACACAAACACAAAACCTGTGGATATCCTTCTACAAGACTATATAGAATCAGAGTCAAAGTGAACTCAGTGATATTTGCACTTTGGAGAATGTAAAAAAAGAAACAGACATTGTAAGTATTCAGTAACAAATAAATAGATGCATTTCCATGTGTTCTAAGGAGCTGGACAAGATTAGTATGGTTTCTTTGTAGATCCCTCTCTGCATGGCTCCTTGATTTCCTCCAGTTACTCTAGGTGAAGAGTACGGAAATTGTAAATTGTGATCTAATAGACAACAATATTAAATATATAGACATTTTTTTCTCTTGAGTATGAAAGATATAAGGGAAAAAACAGGAAAACAGGGATAAAGGGGAAAAGGGTGGTAGGATTTTTTTTTAAACAACAAGGTTGAATAAACCTTCTTTTGTCTTTTATTTTAATGTATTCCCATAATGTTGCATCTCATATTAAATTAATGAATAAATTTGTCCATATGGAGAAAATGTTAAAGGTGCAATAAAAATATCATGGAGAGACAGCTGGTCCACATGCTCCTCATAATCAATGGGAACGGTTTCCATCAGTTTCTTATAAAGGAGAATTATTGCTTGCTTCTTGGTCCACATAGAAAATTTCTTCCAGGAGACACTATAATAACTGGAACATTATTCAATGATAAAGTGACTTTGTCTGGAACAGAACAGTCCAAAACTTAATGCAATAGCATTCCCCCACCCAAACACACACACACACACACACACACACACACACACACACACACACACACATACACACATGCACGCACACACCATAATTCACCTGTTCTTTAAAAAATGATGCTTAGAATGTCAGAAGAATCTTTATACCTCATCAGTTTCCTCCATCTTAATCATTATATTAGGTTGTTCACAGCTCTTAACATGGTGCAAAGAAAAATAGGTATCTATCAACTGGCGTAGAACTGGACTCTAACCATTAAATGGTCAAATACAAATAGAATAGATTTAGAGTGATTAAAAGCCATTTAATTAATATCAAAGTGAGGAAAATAACTTTCAAGCAAAGATACATATGCTGGAGTCCTGCCTCTAAAGGGGAGACCGGAGACAGTATAGGAAAAGATCCATAGTAATGCCTATGGCCATGCAGTGAGCTGTAGCCCCAACTATTGGGGAGATAGAAACAATAAAGACAAGTTTGATTTATAATAGAGCTTAATGACTAGAATTTGGGTACTACAGGTTAATGTCCAAATTCAGAGACTACCTTGATGCTGGAATAAAACAGTTGTGAGATTTTGCTCTGATGCTGTAATGAAACAGTTGCGAGATTTTCCTCTGGCTAGTATGCAGAAGGATAATTCAAAGGTTTTATTTCACATTAATTATTTTTGAGGCACACATCGCTTTATGAATCATGTTGGGAGGGAAAAATCAGAATAAAAGGGAAAACCTCTGGGAGAGAAAAAAGCCAACAACCACAGAAAAGAGAAGTGAACATAGCATGTGTTGATTTACAATCAATTTCCATAATTATTTTTCTGGGATTTTCTATCCAAATTCTATTATGTTCTTATGACTCTGACTCTAATTATCCTTTCCTAATACTATTGCATGAAAAAAGCCAGTGGTTTGAGTGGTCACTTTTACATAAGACTGCCTTAGCTCACCCATATTAAAATATCTGATCTTAGTCAGACATGCAGAAACAAGTTTTAAAAAATCTTCAACACATTTCCAGAATCCTCCAATGTATGAATTTGTTTTCTTCAACAAAGCTTGTTTGTTATAATAGGAGGTATGTACTGGGGAGAGTCCCTGTTTGTGGGGAGTGGAATAAGAAGGTACATCACAATAATAATGTAAAATATAAAATGGAATGATTCACAAATTTGTGTGTCATCCTTGCATAGGACCCATGCTACTACTCTTTATATTGTTCCAATTTTAGCATATGAGCTGCCAATTCAAATAATGCTCTTGAACTTTCCCAGTCACCAATAGAGTGAAACATAGCTGTGTGCTTGCTCTCATGCTTTTTAGCTTGATGTTTTCAGCCATGTTGTCAAACATCTTCAATGAGGACAAACATGGAATCAATGTCAGCTACTACACTGATGGAAAATTCTTCAACTTCAAAAGGCTACAAAAGCCAACGTTAAAGGAGAGAGAATATTATGCAAGGTTTTTTGTTTGTAGATGACTATACATTCAATGCAATTTCTGAAGTCAAGATGTACCAAAGTTTGGATCATTCTCTGATGCTTGTGCTAATTTTGACTAACAATATCAAGAAAACATAGGTATTCCATTAGCCAAACAAACAAACAAACAAACAAACAAAAAAACCCCAAAATCCATCAATAAAGTTTTTTTTTTTTTTAAATTGCTTAGAAATGGAAATAATAGAATCTACTTAGTGGGATTTTTGTTAGGTTTAAATCTCATCATTGTGCCCACACACTGACTAGACAACTTTCCTGGAATGTTTTCTCCATTTATCATCACTTCTAGAAATCCTTATTTTCCCTCAAGACTCAGATCCATCACTAACTTCTAGAGGCCTTCCTTATTTTTCCTTGGCTACTAGCATCTATTGCTTCAGCTAGCAGAGTGAGTAAAATGCTGATATTAAAGACAGGAACATCTGAATTCAATTCTGGCCTTAGATCTTTACAAGTGTCTTAACCTCTGTATACATACCTCAGTTTCTTCACCTGTGAAATGAAAATAACAGTAGAACTTGCCTCTTAAAGTTGATGTGAAGTTGAAATGAGATATCTGTGTAACACTTAGCACAGTGCCTGATTCATAGTAGTTGTTGTTCAGTCATTTCGGTTGTGTTGTACTCTTTGTGATCCTATTTGAATTTTCTTGGCAGAGATACTGGAGCAGTTTGTCATTTCCTTATCCAGCTCATTTTAAAGGTGAGGAAACTGAGCTAAAGAGAGTTAAGTGAGCTAATAAATGACTGATGATAAATTTGAACTCAGGTTTCCTGACTCCAGGCCTGACACTCTATTCACTGCACCACCTATCTGCCTTGTACATAGTAGTAATAATAAATAAATAAATAAATAACATAGCTTGTTCCCTTCAATAAAAACTTATTTGTTCCCTTTTCTTTATATATGCCTCAAGTATCTCTTGTTTACACATATATCTACAATTTTATCTTCCCAATTAAAATAAAAACTCTATGAAGACAAAGTCCATTTCATTTTCGCTGCTTGATTGATCTTCCATTTCTTTGCTTTTTTAGTTACTTTTAAAATTTCATTTAATAGTCTTACTCAATTATGTTAAAAACCTTTTTTTTACATTTGTTTTTAAAACTTTTGAGCTCCAGATTCGTTCCCTCACTCCCACCTCCAGCTCCCATTAAGAAACCACATGTAAAGTTGGGCAAAATATTTCCATAAAAGTTATGTTATAGAAAAAAACATAGATCTCCCACCTAAATTAAAACCCTCAAGAAAAATAAAAGCAAAGAGAGAAAGAGGTGGAGAGAGAGAAAAGAGAGAGAGAGAGAGAGAGAGAGAGAGAGAGAGAGAGAGAGAGAGAGAGAGAGAAGAGAGAGAGAGAGAGAGAGAGAGAGAAAGATACAGAGAGAGAGACAGCTTCAATCTTTATACAGATATAAACAGTTTGTTTTCTGAATAAGGATATGAATTTTCATCATAAATCCTTCAGAGTTTTTGTGGATCATTGTACTGCTGAGAATAGCAAAGTAATTCACATCTGGTCATCCCAGAACATATTGTATACAATACATTTAACCTTCCTTAAGTTTCATAGAGGATTTCCCAGATTTTTTTTTTTTCTGAGAGCATCTTGTTCTTCATTTCCCAAAATATTTTATAACAATCACATACCACAATTTATTCAGCCATTCCTCAATTGATGGACATCCTCTCAATTTCATTTTTTTTGCCCCCAGAAGAGAGTGGTTACAAATATTTTTTGTACATATAGGTCTTCTCCCCACCCCACCTCCACTTTAAAAATCTCTTTTGGTATTCATGTCTAGTAATGGTATTGTTATAGCAAAGGATCTGTATGAATTTATATCCCCTTGGGCATATGATTATCCACTTCTTTGATGATATCATTTAGTTACAATGAAGAATAATTCATAAAAATTTGTTTTCTATGACTACTATGTTTTTGATCAATGTTTACATTGTTCTAAAACTCTAAAGAAAATGTTGATAGGTGATAAATAATAGAAATAGATGACAAAAAGAAAGTCAAGGCAGAAAGGAAGAAAATAAGAAAGTAGGTATATCAGATTTAACTTTATACTATTTTCTTGGTCATCTTTTGGCTATTATTAAGGTCTCAAATTTGTCTTCCCCTTCATATTTTGCAATCTTTCCTTCCACAATATTTTACTATAATGAATGATAATAGTAAGGAAATGGTCTTTGACTCTTGTACATGACATCAGTGAAGGATAAGCCCTGAAGATTCTATCCAGAAACAGAATTTTTTCATATCAGAAAGGTTTGAGAATAATTCTAACAATAGACTGGCTCAGCTTTATTTTTATTTTTTTAATTAAAGCTTTTTTTTTAATTTTCAAAACACATGCATAGATAGTTTTCAACATTCACTCTGGCAAAATTTTGAATTACAAATTTTTTTCTCTCTCCCTTTCCTCCACTCTCTCCCCACACATGCATAGATAGTTTTCAACATTCACTCTGGCAAAATCTTGAATTACAAATTTTTTTCTCTCTCCCTTTCCTCCACTCTCTCCCCACACATGCATAGATAGTTTTCAACATTCACTCTGGCAAAATCTTGAATTACAAATTTTTCTCTCTCCCTTTCCTCCACTCTCTCCCCTAGACGACAAGTAATCCAATATATGTTAAATATATGTTATAAAATATGTTAAGTATGTTCTATGCATATTTCCACAATTACCTTGCTGCACAAGAAAAATCAGATCAAAATGAGAAAAAATGAGAAAGAAAACAAAATTTAAGCAAACAACAACAAAAAAGTGAAAATGTTATGTTGTGATCCACATTTGATCCCCTCAGTTTTCTTTCTGGGTGCAGATAGCTCTCACCATTACAAATCCATTGGAACTGGCCTGAATCATCTCCTTTCATTGAAAAGAGCTACATTCATCAGAACTGATCATATAATCTTGTTGTGTACAATGATCTCCTTGTTCTGCTCACTTCACTAAGCATTGGTTCATGTAACTATCTGTAGGTGTTTATGAAATCATCCTTCTGATTTTTTCTCATAAACCAATAATATTCGATAGTATTCATATACCATAACTTATTCAGTCATTTGCCAACTGATGAGCATCCACTCAGTTTTCAGTTTCTTGCTCCTAGGAAAAGGGCTCTACATATACATGTGGACCCTTTTCCATTTTTTATGATCTCTTTTTTGGATACTTTTTGATCAAAGGGTATGTGGGTCAGTTTTCTTAAAGTACTAGCATAGAGAAACTTCTCCTCAGTCAGCTGAGCATTTGGTGATGTGCTTGCTGGCCATGGGAATGATGAAGCAAAGAAAAAAAAATGATCCATTTGCATTTCAGTAGTGATTGTTTTAGAGTTTGCAAAAGAGAGAAGAGGTTGCTAAGAATCACATGATTTTCAGATCATCTATAAATTTTAACTTAGCTACTGATACTACTCAAGATGTGCAGTCCTTTTCCAGTCTCTGACAAGTGCACACATTGCCACTGAGAAAGAATTATACGAATCTTGCTATGCTGACTATTGTAGTAAAAAAGCATTTATTAAGGATTGCCTATGTAACAGGTACTGTAAAAGCTCTGGGAATATGTAAAAACCAGATTCCTACATTTAAGAAGTACACATTCTAATAGATTATTATAGAAGGAGATATCATGCAAAAATTATAATAGAAGCATAGAAGGATATATCATACTTTCAATATATATGTGTGGTTGTTGTTGTCCATGTCCAACTCTCCATGTCTCCATGGATCATAGTATTCCAGGCCCTACTATCCTCCACTATCTCTCAAAATCTGTCCAAATTAGTGTTTATTGTTTCCATATCACTATTAATCCATATCATTCTCTTTCACTTTTGCTTTCAATCTTTCCCAACATCAGGGTCTTTTCCAATGAGTTCTGTTTTCTCATATGTTAGCCAACATATTTTTAAGCTTCAGTTTCAGTATTTGACTTACCAGTGAATAGCCTGAATTAATTTCTTTAAGCATTGACTGATATGATCTCCTTGCTATCCAAGGGACTCCCCAAAGTATCACTTTTTGATTTGAAAGTATTGATTTTGCAGGGCCCAGATTTCCTTATAGTCCATAACTTTACGGTGTACATTGCTACTGGAAAAAATAAAGCTTTGGCTATACGGACCTTTGTAAGCAAGTTGATTTACTGTAAGTATAAGAGGGAATATCTTAGTAGTAGTGGTTGCAAGGGAGGAGACTGGAAAAGAAATCTCAAGAAAAGGAAGTTTTAATTAAGTGAAACCATGTTTTCTAGGTTCTTTTTAAAGAGAAATTGTCAACTTGTTTTGCTGTCAGTTCAAAGTTAACAATGAACACCATTTCATGGGATTTTTGTTCATTTCATATTTAAGTGCTAATAATATATTTTCAATAGAGGATAATCTAGGGAACTTCTTGGTGAATTTGATGAAACATTGAGTTGGTGACTTTTGAAAGTATTTCCCCATGGAACAGCTGTACATGCTCCCTGGTATCTTGTTGAGAGGACAAAAGACATCTTCTAAATGAGACACTTACTGAGGTTGTCCTAAAAGTAAACTAGTTGGTTTTTAGTTATTCTTTTCTTTTCTTTTCTTTTTTTTTTTTGAGGCTGGGGTTAAGTGACTTACCTAGGGTCACACAGCCAGGAAGTGTTAAGTGTCTTGAGACCAAATTTGAACTCGGGTCCTCCTGAATTCAAGGCTGGTGCTCTATCCATTGTGCCACCTAGCTGCCCCTGGTTTATAGTTATTCTTTTCAGAGGAAACCTCCCTATATATTAAAGAGAACTGAGAGAAACTGTTGAATTCTACTCTTTTCTAAGAGATATTTTAAAATTACAATAGAGAATTGTGTGAAAGGGGAAGAAAGTAAAGGATAGTGGTTGGCATATTTATCCCAGTTTACTAATGAATTTTTGAATGTTTATTTTTAGTCACCAAATTCTATTTAATAATTATATAATAAAACATATATGCATATATACATGTATATATATTTACACATGTGTAAGGTAGGATATGTATAGCAGAAAGTTCATCCCCTGCCTACATACTTTTGCACTGACTATTCTCCTTGCTTAGAATACCTTACTTCCAATTCATAGAATCCATCTCTTTAAGACATGGCTCAAATACCATATTCTAAATGAAATTTCTCTGAATTCTTCCAATCTGTAAGTGCCCTCTCTACTAGTAAATATATGTCTATGTGTGGATATAGATACATCCATATATAAAACTCAAATATTTATTGATTGTCTAGTTATGTTGTACGGGTTTTTGTTTTTATATAAACATTTTTCCCTCATTAGAAAGTAAATTCATAGTGAGTAGAAATTGTTTTATATATCTCATAAGGCATCTGAAAGAATTAAATAAAATAATATGAGTAAGACTACTTTACATCTATAAATTGTTATATAAATATAAGGCATTATAATTATTAACATGATAGATTTAGCATTTTCTTTATATGTCTTATTTGATAACAGTATCAGTAAGTATATGTTGGGTTTAATTTAATTATGAATGCTCCCAAACAATTATTTGAGATGATAAATTATTTTAAGAATTTCCCTATATGTTTTTATTCCATCTCTCTCTCTCTCTCTCTCTCTCTCTCTCTCTCTCTCTCTCTCTCTCTCTCTCTCTCTCTTTTTTATAAGATGCTTTCTAGCCAAAGTAGTCCACTTTCTTCAATACTTTTTCTTCCACTAAAAGATGACATTTTGGGGTAAAATTAACATGAAAACATTAAAACTGACCAAGAAGCAGCTTCAGCACACTACTGATACCAGAACACAGAACAATTCTAGTCACTCAGGAATAATAAAATGAAATATTTTACTTTGTTAAAACGCTATTTTCCTTTTCCTTACAGTTATTGTTGACATACATCTTAGAAGAAGCAATGCCTCTTTTTATAAGAGCTTTTTATTGTTTGTAATTTAAAGCCAAAGTAATTTAGATGTTGAGCAGGGAGTTGGAGATGGAAAGGAAAAAGCTTGGGAAAAGCAGTTTTGACCTGCCATTTCATCAATGTACAATTTGCATTGTGGAATTGTTTGGTCTCATTTAAAAAAAAAGGGGGCCTTCTAAAAAGATTGAAATGGAAGCATTGGAAAAACAAAATTAAATCTTAGAAAGCCAAAAATTAAGCCAGTTAGGTCATTGAATCAAAGGAGAATTGTCACCCTGAACTATGTAAATCATAGTAGTCATTAATCTTTTATATTCTTGAGAGACAACAGAAGAGATTTTATGTTTATTTTAGAATTCTTTTTTATACTAAAATCCAAGTAATGGTCCACACAATTTCATCAAAAGCTCTTGCAATGTTTCTTTAAAAATAGGAGAAAAATATCTTTGTCCTTTGACTTTTGCGACCTGATTAATATGTCTATTTGCCTATACTAGTTTTACTTTGTTTTTTTTGACTCTGGCTTAATTTCAAACTTCTTCATTTATACTAGTGAATATTCCCTAGATGGAACAACAGTTTTCCTATATATATATATACACATATATATCACCTTAAGTATTGCCTTCTATGACTTGTTAACTTCATCTTTTTAAGTCATTGTCAAACAATTCATAAAAAAATAATAAATACCTATTAGAAGCAAGGTATTATTTTAGATATTGGAAATGCAAGTACAAAAAGAAATCATTCTAACCTTCAAAGAACTTATATTTTATTTGGAACATATAGTGCAAAATATAAATATAAGGTGGCTTAAAGGGAGAGAACATTGAAAAATAGGTAAAAAGAATCTTATATTTCCCCTGAGTTGAAAATAAAGGAAATTTAATATTCTAAAAGGTAAAGAATCTGTCCATTCCAGAGATTGGGACTGCAAAAGCACATTTAGACTTGGATTGCTAAGCTTGGAAAACATCTAGAACACAGACTATGTACGAGGGACATTGTTAAATTAACCTGAGGAAATATAAGTGGTAATATGAAATAAAGTTGTAATCAAACTGTGGAAGATTTTAAATGTCAAATGAAGGACTACATATTTTATTGGAGAGTTAATAGGGAGGCACTGAATTAACATAGTCATACCTATATTTTATAAAAATTATTTAGTTAACTGTGTGGAGGATTCATTCAAGAGGAAATTGACTAGAAATCTAATGTTAAAAAAGATTATTTATGTAAACATAAAATTTTAAATTAAATTTTTACTATAAATTCATATTAAATTTAAAGTATAAATAAATGAAAATATACCAAATGGAAACACAATTTAAATAAAACAAAATAGAATTTAAAATTTATTAAAATGCTAATTTAAATTTAAATAAAAACAAGCAAATTTATTTGCATAAACATTTAAATAAAATTAATTTAATTAAAATTTTAAATTATTGAAGTGGCAAGGCATTGAATTATAAGTGTACTTCTCATAGAAGTTGAGAGAAGTGGGTGTTTGCAAAGAGGCAGAATTTCATAAGACGCAACAACTCTTTGCTGTGGTGGAGTAGGAGCGGTAGAATAGGGGCAGTAGTTAAAAAAGAATGAGGAGCTGAGGGTTGTTCCAAGGTTGTAGACCTACTTATGTAGAAAGTTAATAGTATCCTCAACAGTTACAAGAAAATTAGATAAAGAGATAAATTAACATGGGGACAAATCAAGTTCCATTTTGCACATTAAGAATTTTAGATAACTTCAAGACAGTGAAGTATAGATGTCCAGAACACATTTGGTGGTAGGGAACTGTAACTCAGGAGAGAAATAAGGACTGCATATGTAAATCTGGGAGTTATCTGCCTAGAAGTAAGAATTAAAATCTATAGATCTGTTAATGAGATCATTAGTAGAGAAAGGGTGTAAAGAGAGAAGAGAAGGCCCTAAACTGAGTCTTGAGGAAACTGAATAGCTAGAGCAATTCTGGGGATGACCCAGTAGAAAGCTGAAGTTATTTCAAAGCTCCCATGAGTTCAATTATAATCTCCATATAGATGATTCTCATATTCAGCTCTGTTCTTTTGAGCTCTAGGCCTTCATTACTGATTGCCTTTTGAAATGTTCAAATGGTACATAATAGTGTACCCATTAGCCTGTGAAGGAAATCAAAAGTGCAGGCAGACAAAAATAGGGGTATTGGGAATTCTATGTAGTGGTTCGTAGTCATCTCCCAGAGTTCTTTCGCTGGGTGTAGCTGGTTCAGTACATTACTGCTTATTTGGGACTGATTTGGTTCATCTCATTGTTGAAGATGGTCTTGTCCATCAGAATTGATCATCATATAGTATTGTTGTTGAAGTATACAATGATCTCCTGGTCCTGCTCATTTCACTCAGCATCAGTTCATGTAAGTCTCTCCAGGCCTTTCTGAAATCATGCTGTTGGTCATTTCTTACAGAACAATAATATTCCATAACATTCATATACCGCAATTTATTCAGCCATTCTCCAACTGATGGACATCCACTCAGATTCCAATTTCTGGCCACTACAAAGAGGGCTGCCACAAACATTCTTGCACATACAGGTCCCTTTCCCTTCTTCAAGATCTCTTTGGGATATAAGCCCAGTAGTAACACTGCTGGATCAAAGGGTATACACAGTTTGATAACTTTTTGAGCAAAATTCCAAATCATTCTCCAGCATGGCTGGATGTATTCACAATTCTACCAACAAAGTATCAGTGTTTCTGTTTTCCCACATCCCTTCCAACATCCTGCATTATCTTTCCCTGTCATTCTCGCCAATCTGACAGGTGTGTAGTGGTATCTCAGAGTTGTCTTAATTTGTATTTCTTTGATTAATAATGACTTGGAGCATCTTTTCATATGGCTAGAAATAGTTTCAATTTCTTCATCTGAGAATTGTCTTCATATCCTCTGACCATTTATTAATTGGAGAATGGCTTGATATATTAAATATCTTGTCAAATCTTGTTGTTTCTACCTTTATATGCCTTTGTTGTCTCCAATCTATATTTCCCTGAGTGATTTTCTGCCTCAAGTTCAAAGATTCAGCTTTTTTTCCATAACTGTGCCTTCCATGTTCTGCTGAAGGTGTCCCTTGAGGGAAGATGGCAAGAAGTCAAGCTGACTTTCCCTTGTACCAGCATGAGGCTCTTTCTGTTGCCCACACAATGTCATACTCTAGATCTAGAGAATCTTTGGTGAGAAGAGAAGCAACTTTCCCTTTGACTTTTTTCTGTGATTACCCCTTGTGGGAAGAAGAGGAGGAAACCCATTGGAAATGTGGGCAGATAGAGAGAACTCCCAACTTATCCAATATCCTTTCCACATTCACTGGCATCAGAGATGGCACGTGTAAAACTCCAAGGTCTTTGGTTTTCCATGGGACATACACCCATGTTTTCCAGGACATCAATTATTAAATATGAGTTTATTAAATCCTGAGCTAGGTGGCATGGATAACCACTCATATGTACTCACACACATTAAAAAAAAAAAACAGCAAAATTCAATCTGTTACAGAGTTCTAGTCAAGATATTCTTGATACCATGCCTAAATATTGGCCCCTGTTCATTATTACAGGAAGTTTTTAGCTTTTTTCATAAATTGGAATTTAAACAACTAAAACTAAACAAACCCAAAAGGGTTTATGATATGTTTCACAAATTCAGGGTTCACAATTTGCTTCACAAATACAGAAATGGACATAACCACTAGAGAGACCATCTTATTAATTTTATTATATGGTTGTCAAAAAGATAATGCTAATAATGTTAAAGTTCTGAAAATAAATCAGTAGTACTGGTCATGAGGCAACATCTGGATTGAACTGAAAATAAACAACATTTTTAATGCATATTTTGAAAAGGTGGTTGGCATGACGACTAAGTTTATTAACATCGATGAGAACTGGAGTTCTGTATAACAACCTTCCCAAACTAAAATAAGAAAATGACAATAAAAAATACAAAGAAATGAAAAACATGTCAAGAATTTTCTTCTTGATTTGTTGTTGCCTTGATAATAGCCTTCCTGGCTAAGATTTATCATTCAGAGTTTGAGGAAAAGGATGCAATTTAAATAGAAATAAAAACTTTTATATATCAAACACTGTAATTGTATCATTAATATGCCCCATTTTCTTTCAATTTTCATGTACCACTCACCTCAGTAAACCACACTTGTAATACTTTTCCTTCAATACTAAGACATTCTTCCCATTTTATCAGCTTTTAAGATATAATTTGAAAATATTAAGCACCAAAATTGTGATTTCCCAAAAATGGATAAGAGATGTAGTATTTTTTGGGGTAAATACAGCATATTTAGAATGTTATTTTTTAATTTTGTCCAATTCTTCATGATCCTGTGTACCATAGTGTCTTGGGGGTTTTCTTCGTAAAGATACTAGAGTGGTTTGCTATTTCTTTTTTCCATTTGATTATGGCAAATAAAAGTGAAGTGGCTTGCTGGCTGGGAGGGCACAGACACATAGCTAGTTAGTGTTTGAGGTCAGTTTGAACTGAGGCTTTCCTAACTCCAAGTCCAGTACTCTATCTACTGAGTCATCTAACTAACTGCCTCAGATTTATAAATAGAAAATTATTTTGTTCAAGAAGCCTTTTATGATTGCAATATAAGCACATATCTAAATCTATATATGTATCTCTATCTCTACACACACACATATGCAACACAAAAAAGTATACACATACAGATATAGATATGTGAAGTTTACCATTGTTATGGAGGCTATGCTACATTAAATCTAAACATAAGAGCGATTCCTATTGAAAGTGGGACTTCAAATTTCTTTTTATTGCAGATGGCATTATATGGATTCTCTCTCTCAATCTCTTCCTCACTGTCTCTTTTTCTCTGTCTTTCTATCTGTCTCTCTCTGTGTGTCAGTTTATGTTTCTTTCTTTTCTCACACATGCAGATATGCATCTCTGGGATCTCTCTGATGAGATTCATGGTTGACATCTTAATGAAGTATATTTAGATTCTAGACTGAAGCATTGATTACAGCTAAATGCTCTGCAGAGAGATAATAAAGGTCCACATAGCATAGTATTGTGGAGGGAGTGCTAAACTGATTCCTGATCTAAAAAAATACTTTATCAAACAATAATTTTCTTTTATGGACTGTGATTGAAAATCTTCCCCTACCCCTTAATAGTATTCATTTTTCTAAATACATTTAAGGATAAGTTTTTAACATTAATTTTTATAAGATTTTGTTTTCTTCTCTATACCACCTTAACTCCCTTTACTCCCCAAGACTGCAAACAAGATATATATATATATATATATATATATATATATATATATATATATATATATATATATATATATATATATATATATATATATATATATATACATTTATTGCAGTAAGTTGATTTATTTTTAAAACACATTGCTTTACGAATCCTTTAGGGAGAAAAAAATCACAGGAAAAGAGAAAAAAATTTGGAAAGATTAAAAAATTAGAAAAAAAGAAGTAAATATAATATGTGTTGTTTCCTTAGTTCTTTTTTCTGGTTGCAGATGGCATTTTTCTGTCCAAAGTTTTTTGGGATTGTTTTGGACCACTGAAGTACTGAGAAGAAACAAGCTTTTTATATAGTTAATCATCACACATTCTTGCAGTTATTGTGTACAATGTATTCTTGGTTCCTCTTGTTTCGCTTAGCATCAGTTTATGTAAAAGGAGGGTCCTTTTTTCTCTTCTATGATTTCCTTGCATACAGACCCAGTAATGTCACTGCTGGGTCAAAGGCTAGGGACAGTTTTATAACTCTTTGGGCAAAGTTCCAGATTGTTCTTCAGAATGGTTGGCTCATTTCACAACTTTATCCACAATGCATTAATGTTCCATTTTTCTCACATCCCCTCCAACATGTATCATTATCTTTTCCTGTCATCTGAGAATTGTGAGGTAGTACCTCATAATTGTTTTAATTTGCATTTCTCTAATCAATAGTGATTTAGAACATTTTTTTTCACAAACTATAAATGGCTTTAATTTCATCATCTGAAAATTGTTCATATCCTTTGACCATTTATCAGTTGGGGAATGACTTGTATTCTTATAAATTTGACACATTTTTAATATATTTTAGAAATGAAACTTTTGTCAAAAATACTGGCTGTAAAGATTTTTTCCAGCTTTGTATATCCTTTTATTCTTGTGTCTCTTGGTTTCATTTGTGCACAACCTTTTTAATTTAATGTAATCAAAGTTGTCCATTTTACCTTTTATAATATTCTCTAGTTTTACTTTGGTCATAAATTGCTCCCTTCTCTAGACATCTGATGGGTAAATTATTCTTTGTTCTCCAAATTTGTTTATGGTATCATCCTCTTTGGCCTAATCCATAGTGACCTTTTGTATCCATTTTGACCTTATTTTGGAATGAGGTCTATGGTGAGTTTCCCAGCAACTTTTGGACAGCAATCAATCTGATACAAGTTATATATGTACAATTATTTTAAACATATTTTCAAACTTGTCATGTTGTATAAGAAAATCAGATCAAAATGTAAAAAAGCCATAAAAACCAAAAAAGCAAGTAAACAAACAAATGCTTTGATTCACATATATTCTGCATAGTTGGATGTGGATGGTATTTTCCAATTCTATTGAAATTGTATGGCTTAAAATTTTGAAACAATTCAAAATAATATTTATCAATTTTACCTCTTCTATGCAAAGTCACTTTTTGAGGTTCTGGAAATAGAGAAATAACAAAGCATGTTTTGTCCTCAAAGCACTTTCAAGGAGGATGCAACATATAAACAAATGAGGAGGTCCAAAATGTACATAATCTTTTCAAGAGGATGAGAGTGATAAAATGAGATAAGGATGATAACTTGGAGAAACAAGAAAATGGATATAGCACCTAAATTGGGCTTTGAAGGGAGCTTACCATGGTGGACATGGTAAGAAAGGAATATGTTCCAGATGTGGAGTCATCATTTTGCAAAGTTATGGAGGAAGGTGATATTATAATGAGAGCATAGTAATAGACAATATTACAGAGACTTAAAATTGCATATGACAATAGATAATCATAGAATAAGTTTAGAAGGGCTGTAGTGTATTGGCTTTGGTAACTCATACAAGAACTGGAATAAGGGCTACAATATATAGCATGCATGTTTGAAAAAAAGAGATAAACTGATCAAGGAGCATGAATCAGGAATATGAAATGAGTGTCCAAACTGTTACTCCGGTATCCACAAAACATTATGGCACCCAGAAAAACCTACCAATGTAGTGGGTAAATTTTCTTTAGAAAACTTATGGTTGGAAAGTGACAATAAATTACACAGGCAGTGATGGCATTGAAGGCTTAGTAGAGAGTACCTGCATTAATCAAATCAACATATCCAAGTCCTTTACACTATCCTTGACTATACATCTTTTGGCATTGTATGTCTGTGGGCTCTCCCTACGTGGAATCAGTACTTATTTATAAATTACTGTTTTTCCATTTCATTGAAAGGAGTTTGGGATCAATGTATTTCAAATTTAATAGTTTAGATATGTTAAAGGTCAAATCAATTTAACTAACTGAATCTTTAAAAATAAGTAATGCAGTAAAACCATTTTATTGTGTCAATATAAGTAACTCTAATGAAGTTAGTTTTGGTCCAAAGATTCTCATTTCAAGCTCATTATGCCTGGAATGTTTCTAAATGTGAATTTTAAATTAATTTTATTTCTCTTAATGGCTATCATATTGCTAGTTCCAATCAACAATCAGAAAAATGAGCAGAATAGGCCATCCACACTACTCCTTGAAACTTAATGTGTCACATCCCAGGACTCCTTATCTCAGAGAGATAGTAGTTGTCTCAGAGTTGAAACACTGGACTGTATTGACGAGACATTGGATTGATGGTTTTTAGCTTTCCTTACAATATGTAGATACTTTAGCAATGTCCTGTAATCCATGAGTCCTCAAACTATGGCCCACAGGCCAGATGCGGCCCACTGAGGATGTTTATGCGGCCTGCCAGGTTATGGCAAAATCAGACCAGAAGTGATGTTTGACCTGAACTAGCATTAGCAACATACACTTCCGCCACTGGGCTGAGGTGGCGGAGACAGAGTGTGAGGCGATACTGAAGTGAGGTGAGTTCCCAGGCTGGGGTGTATGGTGTGGGGAAGGGAGAGAGATGCAGAAGACAGAGAACTGACAGCCCACGGCCTTGTAAAGTAACCCGAAGCCATCACAACAAACAGGCGAGAGGGATGTACAGTGCATGCTGCACATGTGACAGCTGCTGCAGGGGGAATATATGGGCTGTGTCTGGTACGCAGATATAGTAACAGTTGGTACTACAAGTCCCAGCTTGACTCTATCATTGTCATTATGCTGTAAGGACAATGTAACGGCTTCCTCTCTAGTGGTTGCGGTACTGATTGCTATTGTCACCCAGAGTGAGGCTCCTGGTACCAGGCTGTGGCCCTGTATCCATAGTGACCTCATGTCTGTATGTTGTGGTCAACAGTTTTATCACTGTGTGTATGTTCTGTAGTTTCATAAAGAGATGGAATATTGCTAACATATGTCATCACCTTATAATGACTGGGGGGTCTGACCTTAGTGCCCCCCCTTTTTATCCTGAGTATGAGTGGGTACAGAACTGGTGTACTGCTTCATCCCCCTCCAGATTCTTAAGGTCCCCATACACTTGTGCAGCTTCAAGTCACATGATGACCTCCCCCAGAAGCCCCAATGTATAATTTGTCACTGAAGCTCATTCTGCACATACAATATATCACACAGTTATATACATATATATATATATATGTATATATATATATATATATATATATATATATATATACAGTCTTGCCTGAGATTATGATAAATTACAAGTGCAGCATGTACAATCATGCAGCGCTGGATCATGAGAATTGGTCCCAGGATTCAGAGGAAGCCAGGGCATTTGGGAGGGCCGCCTGAGCCATGACTTGTGTGCAGTGAAGGTCTGAAGCGAGAGAGTGCGGGAAACAGAGGCATCACAGAACAGAGGCAGCTTGGAGGAAGATGGGCATTGCAGTCTATACGCCTCTGTGTGGGCAAAGCTATTGTTGGTATATTGTTTTTGTAGTGCTGTATATATACATACATATATATATATGTATATATATGCATATATAGTATATAGTGTAGGATATTCCAAGAACAGTGGACTTATGATTACTTTTTCATGCAGTACAAGGAAAGAGTTGTATGTCTGATATGCCAGAATATACTGTCTGTGTTCAAAGAATATAATTTGCATCGACACTGTGAAACTCAACATAAAGATAAATGTGATTGGTTGGAGAAGTGAGAAAAGATAAAATATTAAAACTGAAAAATACATTGACAACTCAGCAAAATATTTTTGTGAAGCAGAAGCAGCTAAATATTTCATTACTACGAGGAAGTTTTCAAGTTGCCAAGCTAATAGCATGCACTGGCAGACCATTTGTGGAAGGAGAGTTTGTTAAAGAATGCCTTCTTTCTGTTGCCAAAGAGATGTTTCCAGAGAAGGCCATTTTATTTAGTACAGTGAGTCTTTCAGGACCTACAATTACATGGAGGATTGAAGAAATGGGAGACAATCTTAGCATTTGCAAAACTCCACAAAAAATATTTCATATTTTTTCCTTGGACCTCAACAAAAGCAATGATGTTTGTGATTCTGCACAACTTCTAATTTTTTATTTGTGGGATGAATGATTATTTTGAAGTTATAGAAGAGTTTGCTGTACTGCAAAGCATCATAGGAACAACTACAGGAGAGGATATCTATGAAAAGGTTTGCCAAACTATCAATGGTTTGGAGCTGGACTGAGCTAAACTAGTCAGCGTGACAACTGATGGTGCCCCTAGCATGGTGGAGTCTAAGAAAGGAGTAATTGCTCTCATTAACCAAGAGATGGACAAATATAATCATTCTCATCCAATAGCCATACACTGCTCCATCCACCAACAAGTGCTGTGTAGTAAATCACTGAAGTGGGGCTCTTATGACAATTGTGGTATCTTGTGTTAACTTCATTAGAGCTAATGCCATAAATCACAGACAATTTCAGGAATTTCTGTCTGAGCTAAATGTTGAGTATGAAGATGTTCTATATCACATAGAAGTCTGCTGGCTGAGTCGAGGGAGTTTTGAAACGTTTCTATGACTTACTTCCACAGATTATAACTTTTCTGCTTTCAGAAAGCAAAGAAGTACCAGAGCTCAATGATGCAGAATGGAAATGGCACCTTGCCTTTCTGACAGATGTAACAGAGCTACTCAACAATTTCAATATGCAACTTCAAGGAAAGGGGAAGCTCATCTGTGATATGCAATCACATATCAAAGCATTTGAAGTAAAATTAGGTCTCTTCATCAAACAAGTGAAGGAGGAAAACTTCTGCCATCTCCCCACAACTCAAAATCTGTTAGCAGAAAAACCACTGATTGAATTCCCAAACAAAACATGTGTGGATTCATTGGAAAAATTGCAGAAGGAGTTCCAATTTAGATTTAAAGAACTTCATCTCCATAAACAGGACTTTTTCATAATCCATTTTCTATCGACATTGAAAATGTAGATACAATTTATCAAATGGAACTGGCTAAACTGCAGAATTGTGACTCTCTGAAAGACGCATTCAAGTCAAGAAGCCTTCATAATTTCTATGCATCTCTCCCCTCTGAGACATATCCTCATCTCAGGAATCATGCACTCAAAATGGCAACCATCTTTGGCAGCACTTATGTCTGTGAACAGACTTTTTCTAGAATGAAACATTTGAAATCTCCAATCAGATCAACACTAACAGATGCACACTTGCATCACTTCTTACAACTAGCAGTGACAAATGTGGAACCAGACGTTGACCATCTCATTAGCCAAAAGCAGGTCCATGGTTCTCATTGAAATACTGGTAAATTTATTGATTTAACTTTACTTCATTTTAAATATTGTATTTATTCCCATTTTGTTTCTTCACTTCAATATAAGATATATGCAGCGTGCATAGGAATTTGTTCATAGTTTTTGTTTTTACTCTAGTCCAGCCCTCCAACAGTCTGAGGGACAGTGAACTAGCCCCCTATTTAAAAAGTTTGAGGACCACTGCTGTAATCCATAATGACAATTAAGGGTTACATGGCTATTGCTCCTTACTTCCTCACCAAGAGGATGGATGGTTGGCTCTGTCCTTAGACATGAAGCAAAAGAAAAATACCAAGGAATATCAGATCACAGGAAGAGTGATAACCACCCATCTCTCCTTGCTTTTATTCCTTGTGTTCTTCTCATAGGATTGTCTCTGAAAGCAATTATGTAGCATTTAGTTCAAGTATACATCAATCTTCTCTATTTGAATATTGTGTTTCCTGGAAATACTAGGAAAATTTCTTCCTAAATTTTTGACTTGTGCACTCTTCACTGTTGTATCTCTAGGATGGTATATTTAACTATTTGCATTTATTCAGGGATTGTGCACACCCTATTAACTAACACATCTCTTTGAGGACAAGAAATTTTAAATTAATTAGCCTTGAACATTTTTCTAAATTATACAAATACTATTTTACATTGCATTTGGTTATTAATGGTGATGGGGATGGAGGTTTGAACAAATTCAAAAGGAAATTCTAGAAAGTAAAAAAAACCTTAGCAGGAGTTTGGAGTGTATATGCACAATTTTAAAGTTAATAGTTATTCTTTCCTATTTGATATTCTTTCATGCTCTCCAAAGTTTCTATTCCAACCCTATCTTTCTTTTTGCAAAGTCTTCTTTACTACCTCAGCTATTTTCTCACTTTAGTCAACAGTTTTATCTTTCACTTTCCTCAGAAAAATCTGAGTTCCCTCATCTATTTTACTCCCCATCTAAAAACTCCAATATATTTTCACACATCTTTTATTCTTTTACTCAAAGGAAGAATTGGTCCTCTTGCTAATTATCAGCCTATTTACTTGTATGATCCTATAAAATGTAAAATCTTTGAAGGGAAGATACATTTGATTTTTGTCTTTGTATCCTAGCACAGTACCTTGTAAGTGGTAGATGCTTAAGAATTCTTGTTGAAGTGTGGAAATTCAGGATGATTTCAGAGAGGCCTGGAGACACTTACATGAACTGATGCTGAGTGAAATGAGTAGATGCAGGAGATCACCATATACAGCAATAACAAAATGATATAAAGATAAATGATGTACAAGGCTTTTTTAAAAAATTAGATGATTGAGACCAGTTAAAATGATCTTGTGAAGAAGAGAGCCGTCTACACCCAAAGAGAGGACTGTAGGAACTGAATGTGGATTACAACATAGCATTTTCCACTCTTTTTGTTGTTATTTGCTTGTATTTTGTTTTCATTCTCATTTTTTCCTTTTTGATCTGATTTTTCTTGTGCGGCAAGATAATTGCAAAAATATGTATACATATACTGGATTTGATTATGTATTTTAACATATATAATATATATTGGATTATTTGCCATCTAGGGGAGCAGGTAAGGATAATGAAGGGAAAAAATTGGAACACAAGGTTTAGCAAGGATCAATAATGAAAAATTATCCATGCATATGTTTTGAAAATAAAAAGCTGTAATAAAAAAGGAATGTGGTGATTCAAGGAAATTTCAATACACTAGTAAGTAATAGAAAGAACCAACTGCATCCAGAGAGAAAACCATGGAGACTAAATGTGCTTCAAAGCATAATATTTTCACTTTTCCTTTGGTGGTGGTGTTGTTTGCTTGTTTTTTTTTTCTTTCTTATTTTTTCCCATCCTTTTGATATGATTTTTCTTGCATAGCATTATGAATATGAAGATATGCTTAGGAGACTTGCACATGTCTAGCCTATATCAGATTTCTTAGTGTCTAATGAAGAGGAGAGGGGGGAGAGAGGAAAAATTGTTTTTGGAAAGATAATTTTTAACACATATTGGAATAATGAAAAACTATTTTAAAAAAGAATTCTCAGTGATTATTAATTTGTTTGAAGTTGATAGAGCTTCAGGTCTGTTCTAAGAAAGACTACTCATCTTCTTGCATTCAAATCTGGCCTATAGCTTTTCCTCAATTTCTTCACCTGTAAAGTGAACTGTAAAAGGAACTAGAAAGTCACTCCCATATCTTTGCCAAGAAAATCCAAAATGAGGTCACAAAGAATCAGACAAAACTGAAAACAAATGAACAACAACAACAAAACATTTTTCCTTCTATGATCAGTACTGATAATTCTTTTTTTGTTGTTGTTGTTCTTTTAACTTAATTATCTTCATGGATCTTTCTTGGATAACTGCAGATATGTCTAAATCTGTCCATTCTTTAACTGAATCAACAAAGAAATATTGTTACTTCACTATTTCTTTGAACCTGTTACCCTGTAAGTTTATCATCATATATTCCTCTTCTCTGTCAAACTTGGAAAAAAATTTCTAATATTATTGTCTATGTTGTGTAACTCTTCCTTTCCTTTCCTTTAAAAAAATTATTGCACTAAATGCAAAATAATAAAAAAAATCAGAATGGAAAAAGAAAGGCAGGAAAAGAAAATAAACATAATAAAACAGAACATTGTCCTATGCCTAAAAGAACAGCAGGGAGGATTCAAAATATATAACAGTAAATTTCCATTTCAAGAAATCATAAATAATAAGAGAAGAAATTATATTCATGAGTATTCATATTTTTTTGTTTCCTTTTAGATTTTTTTTTGTTCTCTGCTGCACGCATATTTTGTTACTTTCTTCTTTTTCCCCTTTCATTCTCCCTTCCCCCATGGAGGTTACAGTTAGGCACAGGCATATTTATATATACACATATAGATATATACACACATGCAAACCCACATACAGACCCACACATTTATACATATATATGTATATACATGTATATACATATATATGCATACATGCATGCATTTACTCATATGTAAACATGAATCTAAAACAATATTAGTAAGGTTGTTACATAATATAGATTTTTCTTTTGATAGATCTTTAAAATTACTAGCCCTACTTTTTTTTCTAATAAATTCTTCTGATCTTTGTTGTAGTGTTTGTATATATATATATATATATATATCTTGCTATTAGTTAATCTCTCCCCACTCATAGATCTCTCCCTTATCTTATTTCCTCACCTTTTCCTTCCCCTTCCCTCTACCCCTCTCACTATTTCTTTATACATTTTAGAGGGTGCTATGCTCTTCATGGTATATATGTATTTAACTCATTTCTAATGTGAGAATGTTTTCAGAATTACAAGATTTCTTCTCTCCTCTAATGTCTCTGTGTCTATTCTTCCTCTGCATTTCATTTGTATAACATTACTATTTTTAGCATTTTCTAGACAATTTGCTTTTTTAGAGTCAGATCATGCTCAACTCTGCCTTAATCTTTCTTTTGAGCTATCCAATTATTGATGTCAATCTTAAACACATGGCATACATTTCCATGTAAAAACTAAAGCAGAACAAAATAAAACATAAACAATTTGTCCTTGTTAAATTCCTTCAAATTAATCTTTGATATTGGCTTTTACATTAAGTTCATATTTGATCAAAAGAAAGTCTGGAATATATATAAGATTCCTGATTGTCCATTGTTTTACAATCAATATTATGGATAATTTTACTGGAAATGACATTTTTGACCACAGATCTAAACTTTTTTGATTACTGTTATATATGATTCAAGGGCATTTGTTTTTTATTGTGACAACTGATAAGTCTTTAATAATTCTAATTGTAGCTCCAACATAATTTTTTTTCTTGTTTCTTGCAAAATTGTCTCTTTGATCTGGGGCTTTAGAGATTTGTCAATAGTAGCCCTTTCTATTTGCCCTCTTTGAGGTGGTGTACTGTGAATTTTTTCTGTTTCTACTTTCCCCTTAAATTCTATCATTCTAGGACAATTTTGTTGGATTATTTCTTGCATTATTGTGTCAAGGTTCTTTTTTGTTTGCTTGTTTCATCTTTCAGGTAATCCAACTAGTCTCATATTTTCTCTTCTTGATCTGTTCTCCAGACCTGTTGTTTTTCTTATTGGACTTAAGAGAGGAAGGACTATGTAAGGGTACCTGCCTTATGTTTTTTTTTTTTTGTTTTGTTTTGTTTTTTGTTTTTTTGTTTTTTTACTTCGTGTCCTCCTATGAAAATGAATCCTGGTCTACCTTATTCCCATAGTAATTTTTTGTGGTTGGGTTCTTTCTTCTCTGCTGGTTCACCTTTTTTATTGAGAAATACTAGTGTAAGCACCTCCAATTGTGGGGTGGAGGATGGGGTCTCTTGCTTATCTTAAGCTCTTCCCTCTGACCTGGAATGCCAAATCAAAAGCTCCTCACTCCTGCAAGTGCCTGCAGCCAGCAGTCTCTCTGACCCACTGCTTCTCCATTCATGGGGTGTGTTGGTTTCTTCTTGCCCAGGGCCTGTCTCTGCAGCAAATTGGGCCTACATTCCTGATCAGCAGAGGTTCCCTCACTCTTCTCAGACCCTCACTCCACAAGCTATCCAGGAGATGAATGTTCTTGTGCTTTGAGATGAGCTTCTGGCCAAACTCCGCTAGACCCAAGGATCTCCATTTGATATTTCTGTGCAGCTGGCCTGGAGGTGTTTGAACTTCATGCTGGTTAATCCTTGGCCAGGCATCTTTCTTCTAGTCTTCTTGAGTTGTCTGGAGAGAACCCCTCTTCTCCTTCAAGTCTTCTTGATTTTTCACCAGTCTATATTTGTCCTGAGGCACACTTTTTTCTATTTGTGGGAAAAATCTGGAGAGTTTAGAATTTGATGACCTACTTTGCCATCTTTCCATGATCCTCCCCCTCTACCTTTACTTTTCAACTCTACCATGTGTGAAATTACTTTCTCTTGAGTGTTTCAACAACCTGTTAATTCTAAATCTATTGGCCTTCTTTTTGTTCTCACATTCCTTGACTTTTTTGGCTTTGGCATTGTTGATTATGCTTTCTTCCTATTCCTATTAGTATTCCTAGTTATACTTCCTTCCCTCTATTGATTCTCTGTCTCTGGCTTTTCATATTTGTAGGAACATTCTATATCTCCCTTGGTCCATCACCTAGCCTCCGTTTCTATTTCACTCTTTCCTAATTGATGATTATTTCAGATCCCAGAGTCCAGTTTACTTTAATATCAGCTAAACTTTGAGCTATAGTGTATGTTATATACTCAATTCCATTTACTTATTGCTAATTACCTAATGGAAATTTCCAAATGATGTTCCTTTGGCATTTTAAGCTCAACATGTCTAAATTCATACTGAATATTGCTCCATTTAATCTCACCCTTCTTCAATAATTCTCTATCTGTATTGAGTATACCATCATCTTTTCAGTCATGGAGGTTCATAATACCCCAACCACCATTGGCTCATCTCTGTTTATCACCTTATATTTCTAAGAAATCCCCAAACCATTATATTTTTCATATCTAACCCTTTTTTCTCCTCACACTCATATTCAGATTCTCATGACCTCTTCTCTGTACTATTGTAATTGTAATAGCTTTCCTATTGATCTCTCTACTTTCAGTTTTTCCCTCTCCAGTTCATCTACATCCTTCCCATAATAATCCTTCTTTGGTAGAGATCTACCAGTGTTACTCATGTATTCAAAATCTTCCAATAGTTCTTCCTCTCTCCCTGCCTTTATAGGACAGAGTACAGTTTTCCTCAGCTGTGTGCACAGACAGTTTCAACATGTCTTTCTAGACTTTAAGACCATAGAATCAGAGTCCTCAAGCTGGAAAGGCCCTTAGAGATTATGTAGTTCAATCCTCTTATTTTATATATGAGAATAATGGATTTTAGTGATTAGTCCAAAGCCATAGAGGTAGTAGATAGTAGAAATGATCACTAAATTCAGTAATTTTGACTCAAAATGAAATGTATTTTTTCCTTGAAAGTGCATTTGTATTAGATGCTAAAAAAAAAAAAAAAAACCAACCCCCCCCCAAAAAAAAAGTGGCTTTGGATGTATATCAGTTTGCTAAAGGAGGATGTGAGTTTTGACAAATGCATACTACATTTAACATACATTGCCTGATCTTTTGACAAACAGATACAATACAATAAAACTACAAGACTCAAGATGACAATCTTTCCTTCTCAAATTGTTACCCAGGCTCTCCATGCTCTCTTTCCCACTTTCTCTTTGACTGCCTGCAGTAAGTGACTTCACCTGCCCACCTTTTGCTAGAGTATGAGTCTATAATTCTGGAATCTTGGGGCTGGTAGTCTCCCCTGACTCTTGGTCAGTGATTTCAGAGTCCCAAAAGTATTCTTCATCATCTTATGGTTTCCAATTCTTATTCTCTACACTCAAAGAAATCAGACATCTCAGAATATATTAGTATCCTCTTCTGTAAAATCATAATAATAGATTTTATACTGTATATTTCACATATTTTTATAAAGATAATTTTGAGACTGTTTTATGACTATGAATCATTATATCATCATTATAAATCTCTTATTCTAAGTTGAAGGTTACCCTCCAGGTTTAGTTCTTCTAACTCTTTGTAAAGTATGTTTTGGTATTTTTAGATAATGACCTTAATTTCTATTAGAAGAAATATAACATATATCATAACAGAGTTTTTTTTTTCCCCTCTGCATTCTGGGAAGATTGTGAAATAGGTCAGAAATTTCCAGGTTCTCCATATTTCCTCCACAGGCAATTGGTATAAAATGAAAAAAAAAAAAAAGGTTAAAGGGGACCTCAGAGAGGAGATGCCCTCCAGACACTGAGCTTTAGCTTACTTACACTGAATTGACAAATTGCAAGCTGGAGCAGATCTGTCAGAAAGCAGAGTAAGGCTCAAGAAATTTCATCTATTTCAATAGCTATTTATTGAAATTTTAACTCACTGCCTCAGGTTCTATCACCCTAAGAATCAGATTGACACAAATCTGGCATGAATTCTTAAATTGTGGATCTGGCACAAATAATTAAATTATTGCTTGCCTCTGTTTCCTTTTCTGGAAAATGGAAATAATACTGGTACCTAACTTAGAGGATTGCTTTGAATATAAGAAAAAGAGAATATTTTAAAAGTGCTTTGCAGATCTTAAAGCACTATATTGATTCTGGCTATCATTAACAACTACTCTTATCATTTTTGTTATTATTAACCAAAAAAAAAACCTCCTCCTCACTCCCCTTGAATGACAAAATGCTCCCAGTGTTTTACACACTCTGCTCTGCTCTGGTTGGGTTAAGGTTGCAGATGACTCAAATTATCTGGTAAAATGTAACGAGAGGAAGATGGAGAAATTTTCATAGAAATGACAAAGATAGCCTGTTTGTAGCAAAACATACTTAGTGGTAGCTGTGGCTTAGTAAATAAAATTCTGGTCTTCCAGTCAAGAGGTTTGAGTTCTACTGTGTCCATTGTTTGTGAGTCCTGATAAAGTCATTTCCCTTTTTGGGTCCTAGTTTTCTTCTCTGTGAAATGGGAGAGATTACCAATGCTATCTCCCTCACAGGCTAGAATATCAAATCGCTTTGTAAACCATAAAGTACAATACATATGCAATATAGTTAAAAGACTTGTCTTAAATATAGTTGCTGATGTCCATAAAACTATGAGATTGATTTTGCTTTTTAAGATTTAATTTGTATTTCACAACTTTTTATGTGGTGTTTTTTTAAACCTATTTTGCTTTATTTTGGTTCCTTTTAGGGATAAACAAATAGGGCATTTTAGCAGGATTTGAAACCTAAGGGTATCTTTTTTCCGACTTCATCATAAGACTCTTCCCTCTGCATTTCAGGGTTATTCACTTGCATGTGATGCAACTGGAGCATCTGTTTTGAACAGAAAACACAGGATTTCAACATCTGCAAAGGGCAAGCTTACAGAGCTCCCAAGTGAATGGGACTCTGAGTAGCTATCCCCTCTCAGCAGGCTTTGTGTCTCCCCTTCAAAACTGAAAGGAAATGCTACAAACAGATGTCCTCTGAATAGCACTTATGACAAGAATTCATGGCTGAACAGTGAGTGCTTGCTAACGCTAATGAAAGTCTTTGGGGAAAATGAGCAACCTAATACTTAAAGTGAGAGAGGGGAAAAATAGCTATTTATTGAAATTTCAAAATGTGTTGTTCATGTATTTTCTTCAAAATCGTTCTCTGAATTTATTTATTTGCCATTTTGTGCTGTCACTTCTGCTTGAAGGCCTCTAGGCACGCTGCAGAAAACATCCATAATGGCTTTAAAAAGGAGAAAAAAACCACAAATAGCATAAATAACCCCAGGTAGCATAACTCTCAGGGCAAAACATTTTATGTGTGGTCTCATCTTAGGTGTTAAAACTATATTTTTGCACAAAACTAGCTTGAATGTTTAAATTTAATTGACCAAACCTAATAAAATATCTGTTGGTTAAAGGTGACTAGAGTCTGGTGGGAAGTACAGAATAAGGAATTATATCTTCAGCAGACAAAGGGCCACTGTGAGGTCAAATTGAATAAGATTTAATTCAAACTGATAACATGGACAAGGTAAATAAGTAATGAAATGAATTTCCCTTCTATTTAACAATCAACAAATATATTTTGAGTTCTTACTATGAGCAAGGCATTGTGCTAGATTTTGTGGTACAAAGGTGAAAAATTCTATCATTCCTATTCTGAAGGAGCTCACATTTTACTGGAAAAGGTATTGTTTCACAAACTTTTTTTTTCTTTTCTTTCCTTTTTTTTTTTTTTTTTTTTTTTTTTTAAGGCCAGCATTAATAGCACTATGAGAGCCAGTTTAATAATGGTATTATTAGCCCTTTTATTTTTTAAGGTGGTCAGATTCAGATTCAGAGAAATTAATATTGTGTATATTTTTTCTTTTGAAAATTTAACTTTATAGGGGATTTCTAGAATAAATAAATCTTACATAATTGCCTATTGACCTAAATAATGAGGGTTACTAATTTAAAACAACTTTGGTGGTAACTTTAAGAAAAAAAATTACATTTAAAATAATTTTAAACATACTTTTAAAAATAATTTTTAGTTTTAAATTCTCTTTCTCTCCCTTCCCCCTTCCTTGAGATGATAAGCAATTTTATATGTTATACATGTGCAATCATAAAAATAACCCATTAATATTGTACATTTTGGCAGAGCCAACCTTTCATTCTTGATCTAACTACTATTACTCCTTATAAGTGTCAAACCTGAACCACAGAATGAAGGTAGCCCACATTGTTACTTATAATCAGAGAATGAATTGAGCCCCAAACTACAAATACATTCTGATCCAGATGAAAATATTTAACAAATTAATGTAATTGGGTAGTCGTGTGCTATAAGAAATGGTAAAAAGGTAGATTTCAGTAAAAACTGGAAAGATTTAATGAAATGATAATGACTGAAGTGAGCAGAATCAGGAGAACATTGTACACAGTAGCAGCAATATTGTGCAATGATCAACTATGTTACATTTAACCTTTCTCAGCAATACAATGATTCAAGATAACTCAATAAAACTCATTATGGAAAATACTAACCAGATCCACAGAAGAACTATGGAATCTAAATGCAGATTGAAGCATACTATTCCCAACTTTTTTTTCTTTCTTATGTTTTTTCCTTTTGTTCTGATTATTTTTTCATAACATGACTATAGTGGAAATATGTTTAACATGATTGTACATGGTTAACCTATATCAGATTGCTCCCTTGGGGAGGGGGAGAGAGGAAGAAGGGAGAAAAAAAAATGGAACTCAAAATATAATAAAAGTGAAGGTTGAAAATTATCTTTACATGTAATTGGAAGAAATAAAATATTAATAAGTGAGGAAAAGAAAATATTTAAGAAAATACTGCAATAAAACAGAGATAATATTAAGAAATAGTATTCTAAGTCAATATGTGGTGCACCAGTATCCTTCAGGATGGTTTACCTACATTTCTATTTAAGATTGACACTACAGCCCTAGACTGAACCAAAGTTAAATTTTCAGAAAACATATTTTTATATTCTATATTGTTTAGGGATGAAACAATTGGCTGTTTGTACTAATCATGTTTAAACTAGGAATAAAATAACAACCCAATATATAAAAACGCTCAAAATGAATCATCCACCTTGGGAAACTCATTGGTGTTGGACATTAATATAAGATTAATATCTCTAAAAATTGACCTGTGAAATTTTATTTCAGATTAAACACATCATTTACACATGAGTTCTTTCTGCTGCTGCAAGGCCTGAATTATTAACCTTTAAATGGCTTTTTCTCTCCTTTTGAATCAGAACTCTAAAGTACAGGATTCTTGCTAGATTGTGCTGAGGGATGACATTTAAGCAGGATTTATTTAAATTATGATTTTTTCCCCTGAAAAGTTCAATTGTATTAAAAAACATTTCCCATTTTGTGATTTAAGTAAAATACTATTTTTGTAGTACAAATATGATTAAAAAAAAAACCAAAAACCTGAATTATAACAATCCTGCCCATTTCTATTGAGGATAAAAAAAAATGGCAAGGTTACTAGAGATAAAAAAAAAAAAGAAAATATTTTGATTTTTCAATTAATGCAAACCTTGGGGAAGGGCTGGTAGCTGGTTTAGTGGATAAAGTGCTGGGTGTGGTGTCAGGAAGATTCATCTTTCTGAGTTTAAAAACAATCTGTTTTATACTTACATGCATACATACATATATACACCCTTGCAAGTGACTTATTCACATTAGCATTTGGTTTTCACTTGCTTCACAGTTTTGCCATATAAAGTAGAGTGAACTGCTTTGGGTGGTAGTGGATTTCCCATAATTTGAGTTGTTCAAAGAAATATTGGATGATTCCTTGTTAGTTATTTTCTGAATAGATTCATTTTTTTTCAAATATGAGTTGATCTAGATGAATCTTCAGTTTCCTTCCCATACTGAAATGTTGATGATTTTAAATTTCTGATTTCAATGTCTGTTGGAGAATGTTTAGCAATTAAGTAAGTGCATGAAATGTAGCTAGTTGATAATGCAGTTAGGTCATTTGACTAGGTTGATGGAATATAAGCCAAATTAATAGTATTAACTCAAATTTTCTTCATTTTAAGGCCTAGAAAGTGCTTTCTACAAAATGGAAAAGTTATTTGGAGAAAATGAGACTGAGAATCAGGAGCTTGGAATTTTGTGGGGCCAAATTTTTTTTTAAAAAAGATTGCAATGGAATCATTTGTGGAAGATTCTCCAACTGTCTCTTTCTGCTGATGAGTATTTTCAATTAAAAAAAAAAAACAAAAAAAAACAAAAGATTGTTTGCCTTTCCCTTGGGACAATTAAAAAGGGATATGAGCCTCATGGTTTCTATTTATGATTCTGTTGTCTGGGACTTGAACCTAGGGGCCCAGAGCCTCTTCCATGTAGCAGATGAATCAATGATTGTGGGTGAGGTTAAAGAATAAGAGAATCAGTACAAATAAATGTGACTGTGGATATCAGTTCATTTGATGTATTATATGTGGAATTTGTTATGAAAACCAAGGAAATGGTCCAAGATGGATTGTGTAGGAGAGAGAACTTGAAGAGCTGTTCTAGGTTTTGGAAATGCCCAGTGAAGAAAGGAAGGAGAAATAATAATTAAAACCTGGTGGGTAGATCTCCCAAAACTATGCTAAGACAAAGACCATAAAATGCTAAAA
Organism: Sminthopsis crassicaudata; assembly: GCF_048593235.1. NCBI lineage: Eukaryota > Metazoa > Chordata > Mammalia > Dasyuromorphia > Dasyuridae > Sminthopsis > Sminthopsis crassicaudata. The sequence goes on from NC_133617.1 coordinate 681,300,550, forward strand.
GACCATAAAATGAAGTTGTTTCTAGTGTAGCATTTTTTTGAGCATGTGAATTCCTACTAGCCTGCTTTCAAAAAGAGATGGGAGGAGCAGGGGAAAAGGGAAACTGGGTGAGGTAGCTGCCTTTCTTGACTGTTCATTCAGTATTTATTCACCACCTACTGTATGTCAAGAATTCTTTGACTTCAAGGTACCTATATTTCATTGATTAAAAAAATAATACCAATGCAAACAAGTTTTATATATATATATATATATATATATATATATATATATATATATAAATTCTTGAAGATTAACACTTGTAAGACTTACTTCCTGTGAGTTTGATAGAAAGTCATATCAAGAGAGGTAATTACCTAGAGAGTGCAAAGAGCAATACACCTTTGGAATTAATGTACTGAGACTTCCTGTTCTTGTTCTCCCATTCCTGAAAAGTTCTCACACTTCTCTAAGAATCTCTGTGCCCTTTGCCAAAAAGCACTAATTATTGAGAAGATAATTGAGCAAGTGAGCATTGAGATGTAGTTCTGAGCTACTCACTGATTAAGTATAATTATTAAATCTGATATCCTATCAACTGGATTTCAGATAAGATGATACATAAAATATAGTTTTATTTAAGAAATGAGAGAAGCTTATTTTGGGGAAAAAGAAGCCAATACAAAAAATACCTGCATTTTCACTTGCTTTTCATGTCATATATTTTATATTATTTCTAAATTACTGGGCAATATTGGTTCAGAAAGGTTTACTTATGTCATTTAACAAAGAGTTCTGGGTTTTCTGTAGAATTCACTTTGTATGTAAAGGCAAATGCATTAAAAATCTCTCCCATCCCTAATTGAATATTCTATTCTATTCAATCACTAAATGTGGGTTAATGGACTAAATGAGGGGGAAAATATAAGTGTACTAACAAGACTCAGAATGAAATAATAAGGCAGAAATTCAAGGTCAAGGAAACAAAGTTGAAATGACAGAATATTTTTGAAAAGTCTTCTTCAGTATATCAATTTAATATGGGATTCCCATATTTGTTTAAAGTATGTTTAAGTATCTTTATACTTAAATATGTAATTTTTTTTTGTGTGTATAAACTTATATAAGATTTTCAAGTACCTTCAAGGCATCCTCAGATATATTTAAAGATACTTGACTGAATATATAAAGTAATATTTAGTCAAGAAAGAACTGAGGTGCCTTGTTTTTAAGAATATTTTAATTTTCTAGAAGTTAATGTCATTAGATCTGAGATTACATATATACATATATATATATATATATGTAGTGAGGCATCATAAGATATAACTAGGAAATAAAAATTGCTATTATAATTCAAGAAATACTTATTAAATACCTATTATATCTAAGAAATAAGTCTCTGGGGTTACAGAAACTCCGTGGCCAGAAAGGCACAACATGAATACAGATAATTAAATACAAAGGAATTTAAAAATTGGTGGTTGAATGGAAAATCAGAAAAGGTCCCCTCTAGTAGTAGTCTTTGAAGAAGATAAGGATTCTAATTGGCAGAAGTGAGGAAGGAGTATGTTCCAGACATTGGGAGAAACTTGTGTACAAGCCTGGAGTTGAGAAGAAACAGATCTCCAATACACCAAATTGTAGCATAAAGTGTCTATTTTTTTCAGTTATTCATAGGTACCATTAGCTTTAAATAAATCTGAGGTTAGCTGTTGAAATATACTTTTCCATAATGAATAAAGCCTGCATTTAGTAATATATGGCACAACTTAAAATAAAGTGTCTATAATTGTTATTCATCTTTTATAATTGAATTGCACATTTGGAAATTTCACTCTAGTTTTCTTTGTTGTCATTAATAATCAAATGCATTATGTGTCTTTTTTCCTCTTTTGAAATTGACTGTTTCTCTTGAAGAAAACTACTTTTATGATGAGAGTCCAGCAGAGAACAACCAAATTTCAGACAATTAAGACAGGAGAGTTTCAATGTAAACAAGATTGCTGACAGGGAGGGAATTCTAAAGTGAGGCTTTAAGAGAAGACTGGTATTTTTTTTTAATTTAATTTTGCTTATATACGACAGAAAGAAGAAATTCTTAAATTAAAAGCAGAATATGTTGCTAGACAAAACAGACAACATGATTTAATGTTATTTGCAATTGCATTTTCCCTATACCTATAATGATTTGGGGTGTCTTACCAGAGTGGCTACTCTGAGATATTTGTTTTTCACATAGATCACAATCAGTGAAGGATGACACAGAATCCAATCTCCATATTTTCTTTTATCAACAGGATGCTCAAATTGCAAGGATGTTTTCCAATAGTGCCTTCACAAACTGGTGCATTCACACAGACAAAAAAAAAGCTATTTAAAAATACAGAAGTTAGCAGTAACCATCTAGCTACTGTATACACAGCTGCTGAGCATTAAAGGGAAATCATGTTTTTTTTTTAAAGCTCAGAAATGGAAAAGATTTTATACTAGGAAAGCAAAAGGATACAGTGATACTGATAACATTAAACATGAACAATAAATGTGATAAAACCATATTTTTCCTCAAATTTTGAAATTTTGATGGAACTTTGACTTTGTTTATGATTTCTAAACAGTAATACAAAGGTATTTATAGTTAAATATCCAACTTGGCTTGGTTTAATTCGACACAGTAAGTTATGTGACACATTCACTAATCCATAGAGAAAAGGCTTCAGGCAGGCTTTCCATAACTGAAAGTATTAGATCTCCAGGATATGGTCTTTGCTTCTGGGGTTTCAGTGGCAGGGCTAACGTCTAAGTCCAGTGATCATTTGCTGATAATAGAACTGAGAACCAAGGAAGTCCAAGGCTTATTAAAGACCAGGGAGGAAATAAGTAGGAGAAGAACTGGGATTTAGCCTAAGACATTAGACTTCAAAATTGGTATTTAGCAATTCTCCAATTGGATGATATTCTTTGCCCTTCCCCCTTATTTTCTAGTTGTTTCTGTCATAAAAAATTAGCAACAAATATATGTGTGTATGAATGTATACACATGCACAATGTATATATGTATAAGTGCAGGTAAATAGATGTGCATATATATATATATGCATATATAGATATCTACATATATATATATATACATATACATAACATGCATATATCTTTTCTCTCTGGCTTCTTTGGAATATAAACATAGGATAACTTGGTAGGTAAAAGTGAATGAATGATGGATAATGTTTTGGTCATAGTTGCTACTTCCAGAATGACTAGATTAAATATCAGTTCCTCCCATAATGTATTTGTGGTATTTGTGTACCTGTTTTCCTGAAGCCCTTCCAACATTTGCTTTTTTTCTTCTTTTATCTTTGGCAGCCTCCAGAAAGTGAACAAAAATATCAAAGTTGCTTTAATTTGCATTTTGGTCATTATTAAGTATGGTACATTCAGTTATTTTAAAAGATGTCCAATTCTTCATGACCCCATTTGAGGTTTTCTTGGCAGAGATATTGGAGTGGTTTGCCATTTCCTTCTCCAGCTGTCCAATTACTAATAAGTATTTGTTGATTAATTAATTAGTCTATTTCTTTTAAATACTTTTGTTGTTCAGTGTTTTTTTTAGTCTTTTTTGATACTGCATGATCTCATTTTGGGTTTTCTTGGCAACAATACAAAAGTGGTTTACTATTCCCTCTCCAGCTCATTGTACAGATGAGGAAATGGAGGCAAACTGGGTTAAGTGTTTTGCCCAAAGTCACATAGCTCGATGGGTCTGAGGCCAGATTTGAACTTAAGATGAGTCTTATTGAGTCCAGGCTCAGCATTCTATCCAGTAAGCCATCTATGCTGCTCATGTAAATACCTTATAAGGTCCTTACATAAGAATCAAATAAGATGATAAATGTGAAGTCCTTAGAATTCATTGAAGTCCTTTATAAATTTAGTCATTTTTATTGTACTGCTAAAGATTACGAAATCAGATATTAAATCTTACTAAGTGCTTTTAAGTGTCCTTACAATTCTGATGATTCTATGATTCTGATGATAATTGTCCAAGATTTAGATACTGCTAAAAGGTTAATGAAGCAATTCTATCTAAACAATCAAATAACGATATATCCATGAAGCCATCCCTGTTTTACAGATGAGAACATTAAGGCTAAAATATTAAATTGTTTGACCATAGTAACAAAGTTGGCAAATATTAAAGTAGGAATTTAATTTCCTAACTCCTGATTCCAAATCCTGAATTCTTTCCATACTATCCCCAGAATAGGAATTCTAGAGCTCATTATTATCTCCACCCTTCTCCATTTTAATTGTGATTATGTCCTTATAATTTCATAAATTGTTGAGTGTGTATTTGCCCCATATATCAGAGACTTTCCTCTGTTTCTTTAAATTTGAGGATAGCATAGAGAATACTACCAGTTGGGCACCTGAATTATCACTCTGTGTTCTATTGTGTAAAGTAAATAAGTCATTGAACCTGGAATTGGTCAATCCTGGGTTCAAATCCTGCCCATGACACTAATTATTCTGTGAAAGTATTTTCATTATTAAGTTTTCATTCTACAAAATAATCTGCCTCACTTTCTTTGCCAGTCATCTAAGTTCAGTGGAAAGACAAAAGTCAATATGACTGATGATGGTCCAGGATACAGTAGATGACCTTGGAGTCTTCACAGACTGACTGACCTTGTTCTAAGTGCTTCACTTGCCTTTATGATAATCTGCCTCACTTTCTTTGCCAGTCATCTAAGTTCAGTGGAAAGACAAAAGTCAATATGACTGATGATGGTCCAGGATACAGTAGATGACCTTGGAGTCTTCACAGACTGACTGACCTTGTTCTAAGTGCTTCACTTGCCTTTATGACAAGTTAACTCATTATTTACCCAATCCATTGAGAGGAAGTCTTCACATGTTTATGGCAGGCACCCCTCCCAATTCACAGGTGAGTTTGAGAATTATAAATTCTGTAAGATTTACCTCACAATGTAAGTATTAGATGAGATCATGTATGTATAGTTCTTCAGGAGTCTTAAAGCATTTTGTAAACCAACAGTTATCACCCATCATTTTAGCTAAATGATTTGTCCATCATGATTTGTAATCATGCTTATTATTTATGATTTTTGAAGGAAAATGAAACTGTTGCTTGATCTGACATAAAGAATGATTCTGGATCTTTATTCTGATGTAAGACTTGATTAATCTCAGAACACTGAAATTTAATCAGAGAAAATTATTTTATTCCTCAGTGTTATTACTTTCACTTACTTATTTTTGATTTTTAGAATGTAAAATGAAAGGGATTATCCCAATGTTTATTTAATTCTTGTCCCAGATACTTAAAAATCCAATAATTGAGGCCAAGATATTTTTCACTGGATCATCTGAATAATTGTTTCGATTCAGTACTCCCTTTCACTGGCATTGACACAGATTTAAAAAAAAATCCAATAATCCTCTTCACATGGTTGCTGTGAAGAGTAGCTAATAAAAAATGAAGTGTTAGATAAACAGTACAAGTGTATTTCAGAGCAGTATAAGCACCAGTGAAACGGAGATCTATTTTCAGCAAGGCAGCTCTATCCCTTTGCTAGTTAATATCCTAGAAACTATAGTCACTACCAATGATAGACTTTAGAACTGCCCAGATAATGCACATTATGAGATTCATTCAGTTTTCAGAATTATTGTTCTTCCTTTATTTTATGCTCATCACTTTTGATGTTTCTCCTTAGTTTCTTTGTTAATGTTTTCTATTTCCTTGGGGGTTAGTTTTAATGGTTTAGAATTACAAAAAAAAAGTGTACATTGATAATAAAACTATACTAGTGCTGCTATAAATAATCAACATATTTGCTTGGTGAGTCACAGAAAGTGAGCTTATCATTTGTTTTACTTGATTATTCTATGTACCAAAGAATGCTCACTCCCCTAGCAAAGAAAGGAGGGGAACCTTCTTTTCTATATTTTTCCTTCCATTTGTGATGCAAATTGAAACATCTCTTTCTCTGCTGAAGCCATGGATAATATTCACCTGCAGACTTTTCTCCCCCTACAATCAATAGTCAAGATAGCAACATAAAATGTGAGCAAATACAAAAGTAGTCACTATAAAATATGGGAAATAGTAGGTCACCCACCAACTAAAATCAGAATGTAATTCTATATCCAAACAATGAAATAACAACTCCCTGCTTCATTTATTAGTATCTGTAACTTTGTCTTTACTTTAACTTCTTAGCATTTTACTTTTTTTTAGGTATGTAGTATCTGACAGATCCTTATATTTAGATGTAATCCAGTTTTACCTTCACTTCAGCCAACATGTTTTAATGAATACTGTACTTGAAGTTATGTGATCTGACTTCAAATCACACCTATGCTACTAGTTAGTTTTGTGAGTATGAATAAATAATTGACTTTGATCCTTATTTTGCTAATCTTTAAATGAGGGTAGTAATACTAGATCAAGAACAGCTAGGAGGCTAAGTGGCTAGAGCACTGGCCCTGGAGTCAGAAAGACCAGAGTTCAAAAGTTTCAGATATTAACTGTGGGACCCTGGCCAAATCATTTAACTTTCTGTTTTTCTTAATCCATTGGAGATAGAAATGGCCAACCACTGCAGGGTCCTTGCCAAGAAAACCCTTGTATGATATTGGTGTCCTGTGTTCCATGTAGTTAAGAAATTCTGATATCAACAAGCAATAAAAAAAAAATCTAGATTAAATAATTGTGAACTAAGAACCATTTTCAAAAGTGATAACTATTTGAATATGTTGTTTTCCTTTGCAAATAAAAATATTTGTATGCATTTTATTTTATGGATTTCAAAACATTTCAGTAAGGGGTCCTTAGACTTCAATAGAATACTAAAGAGGGACCTGTGGTAGACACAAAATGATCAATAACTTCTAGATGCAATGATTTCTAAAGTCCCTTCCAAAAACTGACTATGATTTTGGTTGGTACTCTCACAAGCTCTCTGAGTTTAGGCACTGGTCCATGAGAAAAAAAAATTCCTCCAAAATCAGTATCCAAAATGTTGTCAAAAATTCTGATTTTCTGTGTTGCTCATTAGTCACATCTCTGGTTGATATCATGCACCGACATGAGTGCTTCAAAGTAATGCAGTTCTAGTGTTGATATTGTCATAGTTGCTAATACTTCTGAATACCTTATTTTAAAAATGCACCAATATGTGGAGTTGTGAACTTATAGAACCATTCTGGAGATCAATTTGGAACTGTGCCCAAAGGACGATCAAACTTTGCATACCATTTGATCCAGCAGTGTCTCTATTGAGTCTGCATTCCAAAGAGATCTAAAAAGAGAGGAAAGGACCGGCACATGTAAAAAGAAAAAAAAAAAAAAAAAAAAACAATGTTTGTGGTAGCCCTCTTTATAGTTGCAAGAAATTGGAAATTGAGTGGATGTCCATCAGTTGAGGGATGAATAAATAAGTTATGGTATATGAATATAGTGGAATAGTACTGTTCTATAAGAAAGAGTGAACAGATTGATTTGCAAAAAAGCCTGGAAAGACTTTCACAAATGAATACTAAGTGAAGGGAGTAGGACCTTGAGAACATGGTACACAGCAACAAGATCATGTGGTGATCGGTTGTGGTAGGCTTGGCTCTTCTCAGTCCAGGGTCACACAGCTAGAAAGTGGTAAGTGTGGCCAGATTTGAACTCAGGGGCTGGTGTTCTAGCCTCTGAGACACCTAGCTATTCCTGTTGATTCAATTTCAATAAATTTGTGATGGAAAGAGCCATCCACATGCAGAGGGAGAACTACAAAAACTGAATGTGGATCAAAACATGGTATTTTCACTTGTTTTGGGTAGTTGTATGTTTGGTGTGTGTGTGTGTGTGTGTGTGTGTGTGTGTGTGTGTGTGTGTTTCCCCATTTTGATCTGATTTGTTTTTCTTTTTTTAAAAAAAAGTTTTTTATTTTCAAAATATATGGGGTAATAAACTAGAAAAATATCTTTATATTCAAAGGCTCTGATTAAGGCCTCATTTCTAAAATTTATAAGTATTCAAGCCATTCTTCAATTGATAAGTGGTTAAAGGCTATGAACAGACAGTTTTCAGATAAAGAAATTGAAGCTATTTGTAGTCATATGAGAAGGTGTTTCAAATCACTATTGATCAGAGAAATACAAATTAAGATAACTCTGAGATACCACTACTCACCCCTCAAATTGGCTAAGATGACAGAAAATATAATGTTGAACATTGGAATGGATGTGGGAAAGTTGGGACATTAATACATTATTGGTGGAACTTTGAAGGAATCCACCATTCTGGAGAGCAGTTTGGAACAAGCAAACTGTACACGCCTTTTGATCTAGTGTTTCTGCTGGGCCTATATCCCAAAGAGATCTTAAAGGAGGGAAAGGGACCCACATGTGCAAAAAATGTTTGTGGAAGCCCTCTTTGTAGTGGTTAGAAAATGGAAACTGAGTGGATGCCCATCAGTTGGAGAATGGCTGAATAAGTTATGTTATATGAATGCTATAGAATATTATTATTCTGTAAGAAATGACCAGCAGGATGATTTCAGAGAGTCCTGGAGAGACTTACATGAACTGATGCTAAGTGAAATGAGCAGAATCATGAAATCACTGTACAAAGCAACAACAATATACAATGATCAATTTTGATGGCTCTCTTCAACATTGAGATGATTCAAAGCAGTTTCAATTGTTCAGTGATAAAGAGAGCCATCTACACCCAGAAGGAGAACCATGGGAACTGAATGTGGACCATAACATAACATTTTCACTCTTTCTATTGTTGTTTGCTTGCATTTTGTATTCTTTCTCAGTTTTTTTTTCTTTTTGATCAGATTTTTCTTATGCAGCAAAATAACTCTATAAATATGCATACATATATTGGATTTAACATATATTGTAACATATTTAACATGTTTTGGAGTACTTGCCATATGAGGAGGGAGTGGGGAGAAATAGGAGAAAATATGGAAAAGAAGGTTTTGCAAAGGTCATGCATATATTTTGTAAATAAAAAATTTAATGAAATTATATATATGTATATATATATATATAAACATATATATTACATATATATATATATATAACATGCTGTTCATCTAATTTTTCTTGTGTAGCATGACAAATATGGAAATATGTTTGGAAGAACTGCATGTGCTTAACTTATAGTAGATTGCTTATTGTCTTGGGGAGAGTGTAGGAGGAAGGAGGGAGAAAGATTTTGGAAAGGTAAATGTTAAGAACTATCTTAGCATGTATTTGGAAAAAATAAATAGCTAAAAAAATAAAATGTACCAACATGACACCATACATAGTTTTGTGAATGCATCTTTTTATACACTGAACAATTCTGTTTTTATACCTTCAGTGTTCACAGTTCTGAATAAGTTACAGAGCCAGAAACTGCTAAAATTCTACTACTTGACAGTATTTATAAAGCATTGACCTTTCCATTCTTTTCTTGAACTTTTACCTATAGATCAAGTGGATTGCATATTTAGAAGCTTGATCCATAAAAAATAAATTATGGAAAGCACATTTTTTAAACATAATTGAAAACTTGTCACACATTTCGGAAACCCATAATTAACTACTCTTCTTTTGTGAAATGGAAAAAAGAAGAAAATTCAACTGGTTCCATTCATAGAGATGGCTCTATGTTATGACCCTGGATATCTTAGAATCAGCTGGCGTCAGGATTAGAAAAAGTCTTTATTCTTGGTCTTTTGCAGTCATGGTCAGGGGATTAGATCTAGCAATCTCCACACCTCCTTCCTCTCTCTCCACCACCAAGAGAATGACCCTCCTCCTCCTCCTCCTCCTCCTACTCCACCTACCAATATCACTTCCCCTTCTTTGTCCACACCCACTGATTGAGCCAGCAAAGAGTTGAGTAGGTTCATCCTCCAAACATGTTAATAGAGAATTGTCCAACTGGCAATTAGCCTCACATGCTTGATCACCCAAGTGCATCTGCTCAGTTCTAGGCCTTTACATCTCTGGACTGGATTGAGTCTTTACTTTTTTATTACTTATGTTCCCCAATCTAGTATACATTGACCATCAAGACAATATGACACATAACCCTATTTGCATTGCCCTTACATGTTATTTCATGGCTTGTTTCTGTACCATTTTGCTGATTGTCCACAGTTCATAAAATGCCTTTCCTCACCTCTGTCTGATAAAATCCCTCCTTTCCTTCAACTTTTGATCCTGCATCATCTTCTACAGAAGATCTTTATTGGCCAGTTTTTTTTTTCCCCAAAGCAGAATATAAAATCACAGACAAAAATTTTCATTTTTGACTCTGTATTCCCAGCGCCCAGCATAGTGCTTAAAATATAGCAAATTATCAATAAATGCTGAATTTAATATGGAACACACAAAGACAGAAAAAGAAAAGATTTAGGACTAAACATTGAAATTCCTATGGCTACTAGCTTTGAAGAAGTAGAAGGAAACTTATTTTTATTTATTTATTTTTTTGCTCTTCTTCCCACAATATTTATTTGTTTGTTTGTTTATTTATTTTTAATTTTATAATTATAACTTTTTTTTTGACAGTACATATGCATGGGTAATTTTTTACAACATTATCCCTTGCACTTACTTCTGTTCAGATTTTTTCCCTTCCTCCCCCAACCCCCTCCCCCAGATGGCAAGCAGTCTTATACATGTTAAATATATTACAGTATATTCTAGATACAATATATGTGTGTAGAACCGAATTTCTTGTTGCACAGGAAGAATTGGATTCAGAAGGTAAAAATAATAGTTTACACTCATTTCCCAGTGTTCCTTTTCTGGATGTAGCTGATTCTGTCCATCATTGATCAATTGGAATTGGATTAGCTCAGTAGAAGGGAACTTAGAAATAATATTATTCAGCCTCCTCCAGAGAAGAAAACTAAAGCCTAATTTGGCTTCTTGATCCATATCCAAAAGACAGGGATTGAAGATTTTGGACTGGAATTTGAGATCAGTTTTCTATCTGCTGTGACATCTTAGTGAGGAATCAATAAGCATTTATGAAGCCAATACTAAGTGCCATAGGAAAGAGTGAACTAATCTTAGAGCCAGGAGCCTGGATTAAAATTCTGTCTTTGGCACATAGTGGCTTTGTGAACCTCAAGAAATGAGTTAGTTTCTCAATGATCTAGGCAGCTTTATAAAATTTTAAGTTTCATAAAAGACACTGACCAGCACTGGTAATTTATTAATCAATAATTATTATTAAATGCCTATTCAGGGACTAGGGAAACTAAATGAAACCAAAAACAGTTCCTGCCCTCAAGGAGCTTACAATCTAAAAGAGACAGCTTGTAACTATATATACAAAGCAAGCTATATACAGGAAAAAATAGCAAATAATTCCCAAATAGAAGGCTTTAGAATTAAGAGTAGTTGAGGAAACACTTTTAGTAAAAGGTGGAAGTGGAGTCGTTAAAGAAGCTAGAGAAGGGAAACAGCTAGAGAAAATGCCTAGATCCATAAGAGTGTTTTGTTCAGAGGAAGAGACGAATCTTCAATGAAGTAAGAGACTTTCAATCATTTCTACTGAAAAAAACAAAACAAAACAAAACAACAGAACCAAACAGAAAATTTAATCTGTAAACATAGGACTCAAGAGAACCATAAAAAGGTAAACGGGGAAAACATGTATTTAAAGGTTAAACTATTAACATCCCTAGATGAGAAAACAGTATCTGTAATTCTTGTGAACTGGATGTCACTGGGGCAGACAGAGGGGGACAGGGGAGTGTGATTGTAAACGGTCCCTGATGTGATGACATGAAAAAAAAAAAAAGACATTAAGGGGTTGAAAAAACTTTGTACTGAAAAAAAGAGGAAAGGGAGGCAAAAAGGGACAACTAGTTCACATGAAGAGGGACAAGAGAGCTATTAAAATGCAAGGAAAGAAAAGATGGGGATGAACATTGTCTGAAGCTTGATCTCATCAGTTTTGGCTTTAAAAGGAAATAATTTAATCATTCAGTGGCTCTAAATATTTATCTAACCCTATAAAGAAATAGGAGGAGAAAGAGGAAAAGAAAAGGGAGGAACAGGATAGATAGGAAAGCAGAAACACTTGGGGAAAAGATAAGAGAAAAGGGAGGAGTGATAGAACATCAGGTAGTGTGAGTAGGGTGGGTTAAAAAAAAAAACACTACTAAGAGACAAGGGGGGGAGCAGAAGTGATAGGAGAAAAAATTCTATCTATCCTAAAAAAAGGTAAAAAAAATATATATATATATATATATAACCCCTAAATATCAAATTAGAAATTTTAAAACTAAAAGGAGAGATTAATAAAAAAAGAAATAATAAATAAATAAAATAAGAATATTTTACTTTTGAGGCAGAAAAAGCTTCTATATATCCAGAAAAGCTTTTGACATTATACAGCACCTATTCTTATTACAAACACTATTGAGCATAGAGATATACAGCACCTATTCTTATTACAAACACTATTGAGCATAGAGATATCTTTCAAGAAATTTTCTTTTCTTTTTTTTATTTTATTTATAAATTTTTGACGGTATATATGCATGAGTAATTTTTAATAACATTATCCCTTGTATTCATTTTTCCAAATTATCCCCTCCCTCCCTCTACTCCCTCCCCTAGATGACAGGCAATCCCATATATTTTACATGTGTTACAGTATAACCTAGATACAATATATGTGTGTAAGTACCTTTTTCTTGTTGCATATTAATTATTAGCTTCCGAAGGTATAAGTAACCTGGGTAGATAGACAGTTGTGCTAACAATTTACATTCACTTCCCAGTGTTCCTTCTCTGGGTGTAGTTATTTCTGTCCATCATTGATCCACTGGAAGTGAGTTGGATCTTCTTTATGTTGAAGATATCCACTTTATAGGAAGCTTTAAAAAAATAATAAGTAATATTTGTAATGTTCTGGTTAGCTTTCTGGAGGGCCTTGGGACCAGTCTTGGTCTTAGCAGACTAATAACCAAGAGAATAGTAAGGGAGAAAGCCCAAAATCTTTATTATCTCCTTCACAGTCTGTCTTTCAAATGAGTCTCGGTTTCAGTGAAGGAATGCAGGAGGCAGGGGAGCCACCAGGTGGCTGATCAAAGATGAACTTTCTGTAGCTGACTTTGTCCTCAGTTTAAATACTCTATTAGAAGTACATCATTATAGGTGTCAATATTGTAGAATAGGTGTCAACTGGTAGAACTATACTAAGTACTAATTTCATGTAAATTAAAGAATCATTATCTTAATTCTACTTAATTCTACCTTGTTGTAGGATTAAATCAATCATATGAACTGGAGAACTCACAAGCTAAACTAGATAACCATTGTCTTATCAATTGCACTGAGTTAACACTTTGTTGTAAGAATCCTTGTTTCAGGTACATTTCTCCAGAGTTCCTGACTTTTACACGTATTCATTTAAAACGTACAACAAGCATTATTTGTAATAAAGTGAAGCTGGATATATTCCCAATAAGATCAGAGGTGAAACAAGGATGCCCATTATCACCACTATTATTCAACATTGTACTAGAAATGTTGGTTTTAGCAATAAGAAAAGAAAAAGAGGGGCAGCTAGGTGGCCCAATAGATAGACCACCAGCCTTGAATTCAGGCAGACCCGAATTCAAATCTGGTTTCAGACACTTAACACTTCCTAGCTGTGTGACCCTAGGCAAGTCACTTAACCCCAGCCTCAGAGGGGGAAAAAAAAAGAAATTAAAGGAATTAGAATAGGCAATGAGGAAATACAACTATGACTTTTGCAGATGATTTGATATACTTAAGAAAATTCTAAAAATTTACCCCAAAATTTACTGGAAACAATTCATAACAAAGTTGCAGGATATAAAATAAACTGACACAAATCATCAGCATTTCTATATATTACTCAAAAAGCCCATCAGCAAGAGATAGAAAAATTCCATTTAAAATTATGGTAGACAAAATAAAATCCTTCTACTTGCCAAAACAAAACAATGAACTATATAAACACAATTACAAAGCATTTCTCACACAAATAAAATCAGATCTGAAAATTGGAAAAATATCAATTGTTCATGGCTAGACTGAGCTAATATAATAAAAATGACAATTCTACCTAAATTTATCTACTCCTTCAGTACTATACCAATCAAACTGCCAAAACATTATTTTAGAGAACTAGAAAAATGATAACAAAATTCATCTGGAATAACAAAAGGTCAAGAATATCAAGGGAATTAATGAAAATAAAAAATATACAAAGGATGCTAGATTAGCAATACCAAACCCAAAACTATATTATAAATTATACAAATATGTTATAAAGCAGCAGTAATGAAAACCATTTGGTACTGGCTAAGAAATAGAGTGGTGAATTTGTGGAGTAGGTTACATATACACAACACAACAATCAGGATTTATAGTAATTGGTATTTGATAAATGCCCAAACTCCAGCTTCTAGAATATGAAGTCGTTATTTGACAAAAATTGCTTGGAAAACTGGAAAATATAATGTCAGAAACTCAGCATAGCCCTCCAGACCAAAATAAAGTCAAAATGGATACATGGTTTAGGGTATTAAGAAAGATACCATAAACATAGGAGAACAAGGCAGAATTTACCTGTTGGATCTTGGGAGAAGGAGGGAATCTATAACTAAAGAAGAACTAGAGAAAATTATAAAAGGCAAAAAATGGACAACTTTGATTACATTAAATAAAAAAAATTTTAAAAAATTTGCACAAACAAACCAACAGCAACAAAATCAAAAGGAAAGTACAAAGATGGGAAAATTATTTACAGACAGTATTTCTGATGAAGGTCTCATTTCTAAAATATGCAAAGAACTACATGAAATTTATAAGAATACAAATCACTCCCCAATTGATAAATAGTCAAAAGATATTGAGACAAATTTCAGATATCCCATTTAGAGTTATATTGAAAAAATGCTTTAAATCACTATTGATTAGAGAAATGCAAATTAAACAACTCTGAAGTACCACCTCATACTTCTCAGATTTGCTAAGATGACAGGAAAAGATAATGCGGAATGTTGGAGAAGATGTGGGAAAACCAGACACTAATGCATTGTTGGTGGAGTTGTGAAATGATCCAACCATTCTATAGAGCAATTTGGAACTATGCTCAAAAGGTTATAATACTATGCATACCCTTTGATTCAGCCAGCAGTGCCATTACTGTATCCATAACAACAAATCATAAAAAAAGGGAAAAAGGACCCACATATGCAAAAGTGTTTGTAGCAGCTCTTTTTGTTGTAGCAAAGAATTGGAAAAGCAGTGGATAGCTATCAATTGTGGAACAGCTGAATAAGTTGGGATGCATGAAGATAATGGGATGTTATTTTTTTTAAGTGACAAAAAAGCTATTTATAAAAAGACCTGGAAAGATTTACATGATGCTGAGTGAAACAAGTAGGACTAGGAATACATTATACACAATAACAGCAAGAATATGAGATGTTCAATATGAAAGGCTTGTTTCTTCTCAGTAGTTCAGTGATCCAAAGCAATCCAAAGACATTTTGGACAGAAAATGCCATGAGCATCCAGAAAAAGAACTAATGAGACTGAATATAAATCAACACATACTATGTTCAATTTTTTTTAAAATCTCTCTCATTGTTCTTCCTTTTTGCTCTGATTTTTCTCTCCCTATATGATTCATGTAGCAATGTGTATTAAAAATGAATAAATTTATTACATTACAAAAAAACAGAAAAAAAGACTATGTTGGAAGAAAAATCTTTATTAGAGCTTTGTTCTACCAAAGTATTCAATCTCAGGAAAATGAGGCAAAAAGCTCATAACATACAAGGAATATATACCCCCAGCTTTAGTTTCATGGTGTTTTTAAAGACCATAACAATCCAAGATGCTCCTAATAGTTTGACATTTATGAAAGGGGATGGGCTACTGTTTTAGGAGAGCCATTGAGTGGCCTAGAGTTTACAATCTAGATAGCATGTTTATTTCTAAAAAGGATCAAAGTTCATGTAAGTGCTCTTTACTATGCTTGGCTTATCACTTACTGCAACATCCCTTACAAAACGGACTATCTGATACACATATAAAAGTGATGGGAAATGGATTTTGGATGCTAAACAGAACTTTCAGCATTTTGTCATGAAGATAATAGGATGAGAGAGAGAGAGAGAGAGAGAGAGAGAGAGAGAGAGAGAGAGAGAGACAGAGACAGAGAGACAGAGAGAGAGACAGAGAGAGAGACAGAGAGACAGAGACAGAGACAGAGAGAGACAGAGAGAGAGAGAGAGTCAGACAGACAGAAAACAATAACAATAACACACCTCTTGTTTTCTTGCCTATTTGTGTTGAACAAACAACACTTTTTCTCTTCCCCTCCCCTCATGTTCTTTCTGCATATAAATTTCTTCTCCTGTGACTCCATGAACTTTGCAGTCATATAGAAAAACTCTGGTCAACAAATGTTCTTGTAAATTTTCTCTGACAGGCTCTCATCCTCTGCTAGAAGTTCAATCTTTGTCCTACACTGATAGATGCACACATTTATAACACTCAAACCAGTGGATTCAAAGGAGGACTGTTCTCTGGAATAGACATATTCTTAAATAGTCTCCATTAGAAAGAGTTAAATTGATTTGGTACCAAGATATATAAGCACTATTTTCATGTAATGAAACATGTGATCTTATTTGAAAGGCTCTTAGTTCCTAGGGCATTTCACGTGCTCGAATTCAAATGTTCAAAAGATTTTTGGCCATATTGGGAACTACTAAAGTGGGAGAACTTTTTCTGTCATTGGTGATTGCAACCCTTCTACAACTCATGAAGTCCAAATTGAAAGCTGTATCATGCTCAGAGAAGTCAACTGACTTTCTTAGGGACATAGAACTACTGAGTGAAGGAGGTCATATCTAAACTTACATCTTCCTGTATTCTACCAAATCTAGTATTCTACCACTTTGAAATATTGATTCTCTTCTGCCCATCCTCATATGTCTATATTAAAAAATGAATTTTGGAACTAGGGGTTTTTTTTTTTTTTGGTCTTTTAGAATATTTTTGTGATTTTTCCTTTTTTATTACAGTGCTTAATTCCATTTAGCCTAATCCTTACTTCAAACTCTCATGAGTTCTTCCCTATACTATTATGATAACCTCCTACTTGGCTTTAGCACCTTAAATGTCTTCCCACTCTCTATTCTTTGCACAGCTGCCAAAATGTGTTTTCAAAAATTTAAATTTGACTATGTTGCTCTTCTTAAAGAACCACAATATCTCTCTATAACCTCCAGCATAAAATATAAATTCTGTTTGGCATTTAAGGACCTTTCCAATCTGATGTCACCTTAACATTTCTAGTCTTATTTTATAATACTCTCCTTCTTGTACTTTATAATATAGTCAAAATAGCTTTTAGTGTTTCCCATATGTAGTGCTCCCATATTTTCACTGGCTGATCCTTATACCATCAATGTACTCTTTTAACTACCCTTTAGAATCACCCTTCATCTGCTCCAGGACTCAAGTGAAGCTTTATTTTGTCATGCGAACTTTACTAATCTATCCCCATCACAGATTCTAGCACCCTCTTCCCCATCATCTGATTTATTTTCTACATACCTATAGCATATTTCATTTTCATAACATAATCCCTTTGAGGACAAGAATTGTTGTGGGTATTGTCTCTAAATACATGGTTTAGTATACTGCCTAGTATATGTTCTGAACTTGTGAAAATGTTTATTGATTGTTAATAATCAACAAATTAAAATACTTTATAAAACCAGTCATTTCAGAGGTAGTGCAGGAGCTCAGAAGGCTCTTCCCTCTCTCCCTTCATGCTTTCAATTTGAAAAGGAGATAAATGAGAGCCAGCTTAAATTTTCTTTTTCAGTAAGCATCAAATTTTTCAATACATGTCTTTCCTCTAAGGTTTAAGGAGAACCAGATTTTAAATGCTTAAATATTACCCAGGAGTACCATGCCAACCATCTGATTTTCAAATAATATTGATTGTTTCATGGTTTTTCTTTTTTCCTCCTCTAAATACATTATTTGGAGATGAGTCTAGGCTTAAGTCCCAAACCTTCATATTTTAGCATTGTTTAGCAATATCATAGTGATGTGCATAAGAAATAGGTAGAAGGAGATTCTATTCAATCAGAGCATTTATCCCCAAATCATATCAGACCATTGTCCTTTTTTCCCATTAGTATTTCTACTAGCAATTTTAGCCTATACTTTTAAATTATCTTTAGATTCGAAAAGTATAGATTATTCTTACATATCAACTTAAGTATAAATTTGATTTTTGTTTGTTAGAACAAGAGATAGGAAGACTGATGAGTAGGTTCATTCTATATTTTTAAAGGGCTCCCTTTGTACTAGTCTCTGTGACTATGGTTACTGACTAATGTACTACTACTACCACACTGTTGGGTGTGTTTCTGGAATCAAGCATTCAACCACAATAAGTTGTTTTCTTTCTCTATCCTTATTTAGAACAAAATGGGAAATGAATCTTTGGGTGCAATAGTATGTTTCTTCAGTCTACCCCACTTAGGAAACTAATTATACTGCCTCAATCATACCACCATAAATGATATCATTGTAAAAGTAAAATTTAAATAAATATTTTGGAATATTTCTTTTCAAGAGAATATATAGACTTTTAACCTAAGATTTTCTTATACTAGATTTAACAATATCATGATAATGTTGTATGTAGTGGGTAGTGATCTGTTCTTAAAATAAGGAAGACAGAATTTAAGTCTCTTTTCTGATATATACTCATTGTATGACACTGGACAAGTTTCTTAATTCCCTTAAAATTCCAGGAGATACTGGTAATCTGGGTCAAGTCACTTGACCTCTCACCTTGATTTTCTCACTAATAAAATAAGGATGATTAACAATAATACCCACCTCAATGGGTTGTTATAAAGATCACGTGAAATAACAAAGGTGAAATGCTTTGCAAAACTTAAGGTGTCACCTGTCAGATTGGCTAAGATGGCAGGAACAAATAATGACAAATGTTGGAGGGGATGTGGGGAAATTGGGACACTAATACATTGCTGGTGGAGTTGTGAAAGAATCCAGCCATTCTGGAGAGCAATCTGGAATTATGCCCAAAAAGTTATCAAACTGTGCATACCCTTTGACCCAGCAGCGCTACTACTGGGATTATATCCCAAAGAAATACTAAAGAGCGGAAAGAGACATATATGTGCCAAAATGTTTGTGGCAGCTCTTTTTGTTGTAGCTAGAAACTGGAAGATGAATGGATGTCCATCAGTTGGAGAATGGTTGGGTAAATTGTGGTATATGAAGGTTATGGAATATTATTGCTCGGTAAGAAATGACCAGCAGGAGGAATATAGAGAGGCCTGGAGAGACTTAAATCAACTGATGCTGAGTGAAATGAGCAGAACCAGAAGATCACTGTACACTTCAACAACAATACTGTATGGGGATGTATTCTGATGGAAGTGGAAATCTTCAACATAAAGAAGATCCAACTCACTTCCAGTTGATCAATGATGGACAGGGGTAGCTGCACCCAGAGAAGAAACACTGGGAGGGGAATGAAAATTGTTAGCACTAATATCTGTCTGCCCAGGTTGCATGTACCTTCGGATTCTAATGTTTATTGTGCAACAAGAAAATGATATTCGCACACATGTATTGTACCTAGACTATATTGTAACACATGTAAAATGTATGGTATTGCCTGTCATCGGGGGGAGGGAATAGAGGGAAGGGGGGTAATTTGGAAAAATGAATACAAGGGATAATATTATAAAATATATATATATATATATATATATAATAAAAAAAAATTAAAAAAAAAAAAAACTTAAGGTGTCATTATTATTATTCCAACATTGATGAAATCACAGATTCAATTTAAAAATGCAAATGCATAAACACAAACGAAAAGGTCAATCAATGTATGTGACTTTACTCCTTCAACTTTTCCATTTTCTTTAAAGTATCACCTTCCTAATTTCAATGCATCTCTGCTTTCCCTTCTTGAACTTTCTATGGTTATGGACACCTAGATCACAGAATCAGAATCTGTCATTCTATAACAGATGGATTTTCCTTCTACACTAGTAAAAAAAAATGTTTTCCATAAAGTTTTTGAAATGGAGATGTGCAGGCAATAAATTATTGCTGTGTTCTGGCTATCAACAGAGAATTGGTGCTAAACATTGAATAAGGATGTCCCAATCACACAAAATATAGTTTTTGAATATTCTTTCTATGATAATAACCAAGAAAACCAATTTTTGCTAATTTTTAATGACCCATGGATGTCACATTTTATTCCAAGCTTCAACTTGAAAACTAAAAGTCTTCAGAGACTGAGTTAGGCTCATACCTAATAGACAACTTAAATAGGAAGTTCTTGAGTCTTTTCAAAATCATTATGTCCAAAATAGAACACATTAAATCTCCTATCTTAGGAACTTTGCTTTTGCTGGTTAAGGTCAATACCATCCTCTTAATCAGCCGATTTTATAACAGCAATCTTAATCTGAACACCTCATTCTTACCAAATGCTATCATTTCTTTGTCTAAAATGTTTTTCAGATATGTCCTTTTCTATGTGTTTGCATAGATATTGTGTCAGTTTTGTCCCTTATCAATTCTTACATGCACTATCACAATAGCCTTCTGCCCTCTCTTTTTTTTTTTTTTCATCCCTTGCACATGCATGCAGCCTTTTGGCACTATTTTGACCCTTTCATTTCCTTAAATTTATTTGTAAAACAGAATCTCCTGTAGTTCTCCCATTATCCTTTCCTTATCTAAGTTCTAAAAAAGGACTGGGAATTTGGAATATTTTTTCTCATATTATTTTCCTTTTTTTCCCCCTCTTTGCTAGGAATTGGGAAGTCCATGTGAACTCATGTTTAGTTATATACTGTTGGGCCAATGAAAAGTATTGATTTTTCTTAGTAATTATACATTTTCTATTCTTAATATTAATAAGATATCTATTTCATAGAAGAGATTATTGATCCATATGAATTTATAGTTTTGAGTTAATGGCTCATGTAATTCATATACTTAATGGTTTATTTTTTACTACATTGGCATATTTGTTCCTAAGCTGAGTTCTTCTATTGTTAATTTGTTAATAGTTTTCATTAAGCTTCTCTCTTTGGCAATAACATGCAGCTATTTTATTGCTTTAAGTTCTGCAAAAATTTTGGTACCAAGGCCTAAAATTCCTAAGAATCATTACATAATACATTTATAATTGGAAGTGCCTTCCTAACTCATCCAAGTTTTTCTTTTTTGTAGTTAAAGAAGCTGAAGGCCAAGTTATAGGAAAGAAGCAGAAAAGTTAGAATCTGAAGCCACATTCTCTGCTTTCCAGTCTGGTAAACTCTTTCCATTGTATTCTATTGCAATCAACAGATTTAGAAATACAGTAGACTTCACTATATGTAAAATGAGGTGCCCTTTATGGCAGTGGGTTATATAATGAGAGAAAACTCTAACTGGCCTGTTAGATATAAAATAATTGTGCTCAATATTTGTTTTGCTGAATATTAAACTTGCAAACTACAACTATACACAATTCATAATATTAAGCTATTAAACACTAACACATTTTCTCTTAATATTATATATTTCATTTCACTATGATGATTAAAACTAGTCTCAGTTATTTCTTATGTGTGTTTACTTTATTTGGTGCTTAACCAAAGACTGTTACAGGGCAGAAGATTTTCAAATGGCACTCTTCCCTTGATCTTTCCCATACATTTTCATATACATATGCAATCTTTTCCTAAAAGGCCATTCTAAATCCAGTATGCAATTTACAGTGCATCTGAATGAACCATTTTTAAATGCACCATTTTCTTCTCTGAATTGCTATCTTATTCATGGTTCCATATTTATTCATGGTTACTTTGGAAAATTGCCGAATTTTAGTGATTAGCATTTTTAGGTGAAAGATTGCATTGTGTACTTCTGAACTTACATATCATCCTGAAGTGTATTCATTGCATTGTGAAAAAGCATTGTGGGAACAAAATTATTTGTTTATGGATTATTTAGTCCTGGGATTGTTTTATGCTTTGAAGAAATCAAGAAATGATTTCTTCTAACAAGCAGTTTTACTGCATGTCATATATAGTACCATACTCTGGAAACAAGCAGCTTAAAAATCCATTAATAAATTCATCCATCTTTTTCTAAGTAAGTAGTTGATCCATATTGTCAAAAAATAACCTAAGGGAGGAAAATTACAAGTTGTTCGATAGCAGATGTCAGAATTAAGTAGGTCTGTAAATGTAGAATTGACCATGGTTTGGATAAACTTCAATTTTAGAAATGTAATAGGAATTACTTCCCTGGATGCTTTATGAAGAGGGAACATTTAAATCACCTTATTGGATTACCTTCATATGCCATTGCATTGAAATTCTGTCCCAGATATACATTCTTTTAGATGAAATTCTCAGGAGGCCATTCAAATGCATACTACATTGTAAGCCATAGATAATTTTCATTCATTTGTTTTTTCCAATGTGGATAGACAGAGTTAGACTCTTGCATCATAAATTCTAGACAGTAGTCTAGAAGGCTCTGCAATATCTTGGGCCTTGAGGTAATCACTAAATCATCTGCAAAAAGGAATATCTAGAAGATTTTCATCATCCAAAAGAAATTCCTCAATTGCCAAATTTCATGACCTCTTTTCAGTTTTCATCCTTCTTAATCTTTCTGACATTTGGCACTCTTGATCACTTTCTCAGGATAATATCCATGTAGCTTTAAGTAAACAGCCAATGTCTGTTGCCACTGAAAAGGAAATTTGTGAGATTGTCCTTTCCATCTTGGAAGTAAAGATAAAATTTAAAAGAAAGGAAGAAAGCAAAAAAAGATAAACAAAGAACAAAAGAGAATTTGACCATAGAAAATTATTAACATTACTAGAAAGAGTAAGACATAAATTCAGAAGACAGCAATATCAAAGCACCTATGGCAACCTCCCCCCACCAAAAAAAAAATAAAAAAGGGAAGGGGTTTCAAGCCCAGAAAGAATTTATGGAAGAGATACTGAAAGTGGCAAGAAAGAAATAATTCACATATCAGAGAGCCACACTCAGGATTACTGAGGACATAGCAGATACAACATTAAAAAACTAGCGGTTATAGAGAGTAATATTTTGGAAAACAAAGGAGCTGGGACTAAAACCAAAAATGACTTACCCATTGAAATTAAGCATAATACATCAAGGGAAAAATGGTCATTCAATGAAAAAAGAAGGATTCTGAGCTTTCATAAGAATAAGATGAGAATTAAGCTAAAATTTTGATATCTAATATTAAGAACCAAGAGAAACTTAAACATGTAAAAAGGGAAAAGAAAATATAAGATATTCAACAAAGCTAAACTTTTTACAATTCTACATATGAAGATGATACTTGTAATACTTAAAAAAATTGTACCACTTAGTATAGCTAGAAGGAATATACAGGGGGTATAGATATCAGATGAGTTTGAAGAAATTATATGATAAATAATTAAGAGATGAGAAAGAGGAGTACATTGGGTGAAGAAGAAATGGAGTGATAGAACAGGTGAAATTATTTCATGTGAAGAGATATGAAAATATCTGTTACAATGCCTCCATATGGAAAAGTGAGTGATGGGAATTGCCTGAACTTTACTATCACAATAGCTTAAAAAAGGAAAACATGTACAATAAGTTGAATACAGAAATCCATCTAACTCAGCAGGGAAGTAGAAGTGGAGGTAGGTAAAGTAAAGTAAAAGGGTGGGGCTCACAGAAGGGAGGGCAGACCATGGGATATGGTAGAAGCAAAACACTAGTGAGAAGGAAAAGGGTAAAGAATAGAGGGGTAAATAAGAAGACAAATAAGATGGAGGGAAATATATAGGCAGTAATCATAACTGTGAATGTGAATGGAATGAATTCTCCCATAAAATGGAAGTGGGTAGCAGAGTGGATCAAAACCTATTATTTACAACAACATGCTTAAAGTAGAGAGAAACACATAGATTAAAGGTAGAAGACTGAGGCAGAATATAACATGCTTCATCTGAAGAAAAAAAATCAATGGTAGCAATTCTGATTCAAGAAAAAGTGAAATCAAAAATAGACCTAATAACAGAGATAAGGAAGAAAACTGCATCTTGCTAAAAGGTACCATAGCAATGAAACAATATAAGTATTAAATATATATGCACCAATGGTGGAGCATGCAATTCTTAAAGGAGTTCAGTGAGTTACAGGCATTATAAAATATAAAATAGATAATTTTGATTATATTAAAATAAAAAAGTGCTTTTGTTCAAACAAAACCAATGCAACTAATATTAGAAGGAAAGTAGAAAGTTGAGGAAAAATATTTACAGCAAATAAAGACCTTATTTCTTAAATATATAGATAATTTATAAGAATACAATCCATTCCCTGAATGATAAAAGAATATGAACTTAGAAAAGTCAGGTGAAGAAATCAAAATTATCTGTACACATATAAGTAAGTGCTACAAATCACTTTTGATTAGAAAAAAAAAAACATCTGAAATAAATTAAAGTCATCTTTATTCATATGAAAAATGATCTAAATCACTATTCATTAGAAAAATGCAAATTAAAACTGTGAAGTATGGGCTAGTTCCCTGCAGGGCCTCAGGAGCAGCCAAAGTGAGGATAAATTAAAGTCCTTCGTCTTTAGGGGGAAAAATGAAGGAGGCAGGCAAACTGCCATGAGGCTTGCCAAAGATGTATCCTGGATTCTGGAGTCCAGACTTATCAGCCTTTCTCCTCCTCATCCTGCTGCCAAGTGATTCTGGTCTTTCTTTTTCTGCCCTCCAATTCTTGCCTATGATTATCTTAACACCAAACATTCAGCAAGCACCAATGATGAGAAGAGCCATTTATCCAATATATGCTAATAGAGTCATTGTCTCACATCTGAATAGATAATTAACCTTAAGTGCTCAGTTGTCTGATTCAAGTATACCTTTTTGGAGTTTCAGCCCTCTACCAAAACAACTCTGAGGTACCACCTCACATCTATCAGAATAGCTATAATGACTAATATGACATTAAAAGAAAATGATTCATGTTGGGGAGAATATGAGAAAATTGGTATTCTAATGCACTAGAATAGTAAACTGATTAATCATTCTGGAGAGCAATTTGGAACTATTCCTAAAGACTAAACAAATTGTGTTTACTTTTTAATCCAGCAAGACCACAACTATATTTGCGTTCCAGAGAGATCATAAAAAAGGGTAAAGGACCTACATGTGCAAAAACCAATTATATCAGTTCTTTCTGTAGTGGCAAAATATTGAAAATTGAGGGGTATACCCATCAATTGGGAAAAGATTTTACATACTATACCATATGAATGTAATAATAAGAAATAGTAATTTCTGTATAATAAGAAATAATGAACTTGTGGATTTTGGAAAAATTCTGGAAATCTTTGTACAAACTGATGCAAAGTAAAATGAGCAGAACTAGGAAAACATACACAGTATTAGCATCATCCAGATAAAGAATTGATGGATCTCTGAATGCAAGTGGAAGCATATTTTTTTCACATGCTTTATTCTTTTAAAAATTTTCCTTTTTGCTCTGTTTCTTATTTCACAAATGTGACTAATACAGAAATATATTTTACATAATAGTACTTGTATAATCTATATCAAATGACCTGCAATTTTTAGAAGAGGGGAAAGGAAGGAAGAAAAAAAATGGAACTTAATTTTTTTTAAAATTGAATGCAAAAAATGTCTTACATTGTTACATGTCATTGAGAAAACAAAATGCTATTAAAAAAAACAAAAAAAAAAAACAAAACAAAACTTGGAAGACATACCTGAGCTGATAAAAAGTGAAATGTACTGTGCAAAATAACAGCAATATGATAAAATGATCAATTTTAAATGACTTAGTTGTTCTCAGTAATGATCCAAGGCAACTCTGCAGGACTTATAAAGAAAAAAAGCTATCTACCCTCAGAGAAAGAACTGCATTTTTTTGCTGTTTTCTTTTACAATATGACTAGTATGGAAATGTTTTTCCTGACTATACATGTACAAGTTATATCAAATATCTTGTCTTCTCAATGGGATTGGGAGGGTTTGTGAGGAGAAAGAGAATTTGGAACTCCAAGTTTTGAAAATGAATGTTAATTTTTTATATGTAACCAGAAAAAATAATAAATGAAAATAATTAAATGCCTCATTTTTCAAATATATGCTAATTTTAGAAATGAGTAAATTATTAGAGTCTTTCTTCACTTGGAAGATGGTTTAAGGATATTAACAAATAGTTTTAGAAGAAAAAAACAAAGCTACCTATAATTTGGTGAAAAAATGTTCTAATCATTATTGATTAGAAACATTTTAATGAAAACAACTCTGAGGTACCATCTCACACCTGCAACAAATGAAAAATGCTGGAGCAGTTGAAGGAAAAATTCAGTACACAAATGAGCTATTGATGGAGAAGTGAACTGGTCCAATCATTTTGGAGAACACTCTGGAACCACACTCAAAGGACTACAAAACTTCATATTTTTTGATTCAGAAATACCACTACTACGTCTGTATTCCAACAAGATCAAACAAAAAGAAAAAGAAAAAGAACCTATATGGAAAATAGTTATGCATTATTTAGTTATTCCAGTTAAGTCTGATTCTCCGTACCCTAAATTGGGGTTTTCTTGACAAAGATACTAGAGTGATTTGCCATTTCCTTTTCCTCATTTCAAAGATGAGGAGCTGAGATATAGGTTAATTTATTTGCCCTAGGTTACACAACTATTAAGTGTCTGAGGTCAGAGTTCAATTAATGGAGATGCATTTTCCTGACTTCAATCACAGCATTTTGTCCACTGTGACTCCCAGCTTCCTGAAAAAAATATTCATAGCAGTACTTTTTATTTTTTTAAATATACATACATATTGGATTTAACATATATTTCTACCATGTTAGGGGAGGACATGGATGAAAGGTGGGAAACTGGAACACAAGGTTTTGCAAGTGCTAATGTTAAAGAATTGTCCATGAATATATTTTGAAAAATAAAAAGCTTTAGAATAAGAGTAGGTAATGAGGAAACCAAACTATCATTCTTTGCAGATGATATGATGGTATACTTAGAGAACCCCAAAGATTCTGCTAAAAAAAGCTATTAGAAACAATTCATAACTTTAGCAAAGTTGCAGGATACAAAATAAATCCACATAAATCCTCAGCATTTTTATACATTACCAACACAATCCAACAGCAAGAGATACAAAGAGAAATTCCATTCAAAATAACTGTTGATATGTAAGGATGCGGTTCCTGCAAAACAAGAGAAGGGAATTGTAAGGGCCCTTTAAATGGGCAGACACAGTGCAACGGGAGATTTGAGTGCCCCAGGAAGCAATCTCTGTGGATATTAGGACTGCCTTGTAGGTGGGATCTTGGCCATACTGAGATAGCTTCATAATGGGTGACTCTCTTGCTGATTGGCTGTGTGTGTGACCTCACAGGCCCTATATAAGCTCACTGCAGACAGCAGTTGATCTTTTTTAACCTGGCTCCCTGAGCCAAGTGGATGGATAGCCTAGAGAGGTAAGGATTTTGGTAGTGAGCACGTGGGTTTTCTGACCAGGTGTTCACGGGAACCAACAAGTCAGGGCATCAGTTAAGGCATTATGTGAGTAGGTATAATAAAGGCTTTTAAGATTACACGTGGCTGTTCTTGAGCATGCTACCAGTTATTAAGCTATAGACTCAAGAGATCGTGGCCAGAGATCTTTGAAGGCCTCAGAGGATGCGAACCAGGTAGAGCTGACACTGCAAAGGTCAGTGGTCAAAGGTACTCTGTTGGGCCTAGGACAGACTAGTAATTGTAACTGCCAGGAGTGCATGTTACATCAATAGTATAAAATATTTGGTAATCTATCTACCAAAGGAAAGTCAGGAATTATATGAGCAAAATTACAAAACACTTGCCACAAAAATAAAATGAGATTTAAATAATTGGAAAAATATTAAGTGCTCTTGGATAGGTCGAGCAAATATAATAAAGATGACAATACTCCCTAAACTAATCTATTTATTTAGTGCTATACCAATCAGACTCCCAAGGAACTATTTTAATGACCTAGAAAAAATAACAACAAAATTCATATGAAGAACAAAAGGTCGACAATTTCAAGGGAATTAATGAAAAAAGAAAAATCAAATGATGGTGGCCTAACTGTACCTGATCTAAAACTATATTGTAAAGCAGCAGTCACCAAAACCATTTGGTATTGGCTAAGAAATAGACTAGTCGATCAGTGGCATAGGTTAGGTTCACAGGGCAAGATAGTGAATAAAAATAGCAATCTAGTGTTTGACAAACCCAAAGATCCCAACTTTTGGGATAAGAATCCATTATTTGACAAAAACTGCTGGGAAAACTGGAAATTAGTATGGGAGAAATTAGGCGTGGACCCACACTTAATACCACATACCAAGGTAAGATCAAAATGGGTCCATGATTTAGGCATAAAGAACTAGATTATAAATAAATTAGAGGAGCATAGGATAGTTTACCTCTCAGCCTTGTGGAGGAGGAAGGAATTTGTGACCAAAGGAGAACTAGAGAACATTATTGATCACAAAATTTAAAATTTTGATTACATCAAATTAAAAAGCTTTTGTACAAACAAAACTAATACAAACAAGATTAGAAGGGAAGTAACAAACTGGGAAAACATTTTTACAGCTAAAAGTTCTAATAAAGGCCTCATTTCCAAAATTTATAGAGAACTGACTCTATAAGAAATCAAGTCATTTTCCAATTGATAAATGGTCAAAGGATATGAACAGACAATTCTCAGAGGATGAAATTGAAACTATTTCCACTCATATGAAAGTGTTCCAAATCACTACTGATCAGAGAAATGCAAATTAAGACAACTCTGAGATTGGCTAAGATGAAAGGAAAAAATAATGATGAATGTTGGAAGGGATGTGGGAAAACTGGGACACTGATGCATTGTGTGTGGAATTATGAAAGATTCCAACCATTCTGGAGAGCAATCTGGAACTATGCCCAAAAAGTTGTCAAACTGTGCATATCCTTTGATCCAGTAGTGCTACTCTTGAGCTTATATCCCAAAGAAATACTGAAGAAGGGAAAGGGGCCTGTATGTACCAAAATGGTTGTGGCAGCCCTTTTCTGTAGTGGCTAGAAACTGAAAGATGAATGGATGCCCATCAATTGGAGAATGGTTGGGTAAATTATGGTATATGAATGTTATGGAATATTATTGCTCTGTAAGAAATGGCCAGAAGGATGAATACAGAGAGGCTTGGAGAGACTTATATGAACTGATGCTGAGTGAAATGAGCAGAACCAGGAGATCATTATACACTTCAACAACAATACTATATGAGGATGTATTCTGGTGGAAGTGGATATCTTCAACAAAAAGATCTAATTCAGATCCAAATGATGGACAGAATCAGCTACATCCAGAGAAGGAACACTGGGAAATGAATATAAAGTGTTTGCATTTGTTTTTCTTCCCAGGTTATTTTAACCTTCAGAATCCAATTCTTCCTGTGCAACAACAACAAAAAATTTTTTCTGCACACATTTATTGTATCTAGGATATACTAAAACATATTTAACATGTATGGGATTGCCGGCCATCTAGGGCAGAGGGTGGAGGGAAGGAGGGAAAAAATTTGGAACAGAAGTGAGTGCAAGGGATAATGTTGTAAAAAATTACCCATGCATATATACTGTTAAAAATATTATTATAAAATTAATTTTTAAAAAAAGAAAAATAAAAAGCTTTAACAAAAAAAGAAGATACTTTCAAGGTTTGGGGAAAGGAAAAAACAAAAAATAGACAAAAAACATATACATACATAATTTTCAAAATTCACTCTTGCAAAATTTTGTGTTCCACATTTTTTCTTCCTTCCCCCCAAATCCCTTCCCCTAGGCAAAAAGTAATCCAACATATGTTAAATAGGTGGAATTCTTCTATACGTATTTCTACAATTATCATGATGTACAAGAAAAATCAGATCAAAAAAGGAAAAAAATGAGAACGAAAACATAGTGGAAACAATAAAAAAGTGAAAATACTATGTTGTGATCCACACTTAGTTCCCAAAGTCCTGGGATGTACTGGATGCAGATGACTCTCCTCATCACACAACTATTGGAACCAGCCTGAAACATGTTACTGTGGAAAAGAGCCATGTCCATTAGAACTGATCATCACATAATTTTCTTGTTGCCATATACAATGATTTCCTGGTTCTGCTCATTTTACTTAACATCAGTTCATAATTCTCTCCAGGCCTCACTGAAATCATACTACTGGTCATTTCTTATAGAACAATAATATTTCATAACATTCATATGCAATAACTTATTCAGCCATTCTCCAACTGATGGGCATTAACTCAGTTTCCAGTTTCTTGCCACTACAAAAAGGGCTGTCACAAACATTTTTGCACATGTGGGTCCCTTTCCCTCCTTTAAGATCTCTTTGAGATATAAGCCCAGTAGAAACACTGCTGGGTCAAAATGTATAGTTTGATAATCTTTGGACATAGTTCCAAATTGGTCTCCAGAATGGTTGGATACATTCACAGTTACACAAACAATGTATCAGTGTCCCAGTTTCCCCACATCCCTTCCAGCATTCATCATTATCTTTTCTTGTCATTTTAGTGAACATGAGAGTTATGTAGTAGTATCTCAGAGTTGTTTTAATTTGCATTTCTCTGATCAATAGTGACTTAGAGCAAGCACTTTTTCATATGACTAGAAATGGTTTCAATTTTTTCTTCTGAAAATTATTTGTTCACATCCTTTGACCATTTATCAATTCAAGAATGTCTTGAATTCTTATAAATTTAAGTCAATTATCTATATATTTTAGAAATGGGTCTTTTATCAGAACCTTTGAATGTAAAAATGTTTTCTCAGTATACTGCTTTCATTCTAATGTTGTCTGCATTGTTTTTATTTGTACAAAATATTTTTAACTTGATATAATCAGAATTATCCATTGTATAGGACTACAGATAGTGGGGGAACTCTAAGAGAGGTATAAGACCCTTCAACCCAGAGGAAACCTGCTAAAAAATATGTGGTTTGTCTCCCCATTTTCCCTATGGAATTTTTTACCCCACCTGACTTCTCAGGGAGGGCATGGCAACCCTGTTCTATGCAAGGACACTTACAATAGGGTGTTTACCCAGGGTGATTGATGAGATAATGATCCTCTAGTTCACATATACTTAGTGTTATATAATGATTTAATCACTCTTAAATGAGACTATGATGTAATCACTCTATTGGGCCTATACTTTGATGTAATGATGTAATCAGACTGAGGTATTTAAGGGCTGAGAGGACTGGAGAAGAGAGCTCTAGCTTGATCTCAGAAAAGGACTCAGGGGGGGGGACTCAGACACAGAGGAGACAGAAGATGGAAAGAG